>NC_135553.1:17697500-17865000 GCF_964340395.1 Glandiceps talaboti
GGGTCTAATGCACCTACACTTTAAGAATGTCTCGGTGTAATGATATGAGATGTTAATCATACACGATAATTTCCAATACCAACTTAATAATACATGTAAACCTGCATGGAACACGTTGGAAAGGGTTCTTTTACAAATTACAAGAGGTTCGTGTGAGACTTACATGAATAGATATAGGGTCGTCCAGCAAAGTCATTCTGTTTAGCGACAAGTGATTCTCTGACCAACTTAATGTTATTTAGCACAACACAGTGAGTAAGTCCAATGTTCAGAGTGAATATATCGCCATACTTTTCAGACAGTTTCGTCAACTTGGTATGCGGGTCTTTAGCGATCACTGCAAATAGTCAAAGAAGGAATAGACGTCAGTAAAAACGATTTATAGTCCATCTCTTCAGGCCCCATTTTGAAATCCTATTGTATTCTTCTGTGACAGAGCGCCCTCACAGTACGGATGATGAATGCATTACATATGGAAAATAAGACAAACACATTATTCTAATGAATACGAGAGAAATGGTGACAACGTTCAAAGAATTGTCTATTATGCAACTCTATAGTGGTTTTCAAATGTATGGATGCTGACAGATAAAAACTTGAAAACTTACACATTGCACTGCCTATAACAGGCCATCCGATTGGTCCAGGGGGAAAACCAGCGGGTTTGATCATTCCATAGAGGAGGTGACATACCAGCAGACCAAGCAATAACAATAGAACATATGTCGGATTTGATAGTATACTAAAGAGGTGGCCTATGATTGCAGAAATCATTTTGGCTGGAAAAAAGAAAAAAGAAATGACGTTATCAAACTGTGAAGCGATTGACGATTAGTGCTTGACTGTCAGTAAACCAACACAATGGACATATTTTTGGCGACTTCTACATTAACTTTCTTAAACTTTCTTAAAATAATTCTAGTACCTGTTATAATTTTATATTTCAATGACCTTGCATCATTCACTAAACGCATGATGAGTTGAATTAGTCTAATTAGGATTGTCTTTACGTTAGGATTACGTCGTGTGGGTGTAGACATGCATTAATGAACCTGTTTGATGAACTTACATCCCTTTAACGTACTCCTTTGGTACTAAGCATCAGCGGCATTTTTACTCGTGGAATTCAGAATTTGGGACGCCATTCACAGACATTTATCAAACTGTAGTTGTAAATTCTTCATTTAAGTGTTTTTGTGTCACATCACCTTTAAAACGCACAATCGTGAACGAACTGTGAGATTGATTTGGATTTTTTTAGTTTACTATTTACATTTTACAGTTTCACACGACTACATTGTAAGTTTTAGACTGCATGAACTATCTAGCATATTAGTATTGTAGACTGTGGGTAAATTGACCCCTTTCCACCAAGTAAATAGCATCCGCAATCACAAATGTGTTTAGCCTATTATTCGAGGGAAATAAATAAACACTGACGTCAACTAGCAACGTAAGTAGTCAGTTCAAACAACTCGGGCAACTGAACTGAAAAGCATGACGTCATATAGTCATATTGTATACATTGACTGAAATGAGTTCGCAAATAACATAATTATAAAATCTGTCGAAAGTGTCCTGATTTTTCGAATTTCTCTTGGAATGGCAGAAGTATACATTATTGGCCCCTCTCCCAATAGAAGGAAATGTTACGAACCAAATTATAACACTTTAATATAAAGGGACTGGAAAATATGTCAAAGAGTGCAAGGTCATTCACGGTGGTATTCACGAGATATTTAAATGAACGACTTTTGTTACATGCCATCCATAGCATTTGTAGTCTATCTGCTAGACCTCGGATGTTCTTCTGATACAATGCGACACACGACCGAACATCGATATCGAGGATGGAACATCCATGTTCGGGAAGCCCTCACTGCGAACTTCGTTCGCTTATAGTATCGAAAGAAAGCCCGAATGTCTAGCAGCAAGACTATAGCATTTCTTGTCTGAACATCAGCCCACTACAGTAGTACATGTACAATAGTGGTCTACTTTTGCTGTAATCATGAAGTAAACATTCCCCTTTTATTGGTGAAGACAGCAGTATGTAGTATTACCACAGGCACTTGTTTACCGAGATATATTCCTGAATACAATAAGATATCGATAATATTGAGATACTTGGGGTAGCACGGGTTTCTAGGATCAAAGACATCAACCGATTCCTGACGTCATGCTTTGCAAAGTGATGAAGACAATTTTATATCTACCTATTATAAAAGACCTTCAAAGATTGCTATGCTTTACCCCCCTTTAGGGACTGGTCAGTCTCTTCGGTCGCGGGTAGGGGGGGGGGGGTGGATTGGGAGGCGGGGGTCACCCTGTTTTTGAAATTGGCAGTAGGGGGAGGGGTCATGCTGTTTTGAAAATTGTGGATGGGGGGGGGGGGTGTCATTGTGTTTTTGATTGTGAACAAAATCCTTTTCTACTGACATAAAGCCTTGACTGAACTGACTGGTACATGTATGTATTTATCATGTTTCTTACATGAATTATTTAATATTAATTCACGTAAGAGTTCAAACATAACTCTACATATACATATGTCATGTAAATGCTTGACTGTTTCACAATCAATGCTTCACTTAGATTGCACTTTGGGGCAAAAGTTAACTTGAAGGTTTCGTAATGGTAATCTTCAGAGATAGTTTATACAAAAAGTTAATCTAAATTGTTCTACTCTTAAATATGAAGAGTAGATGTACTTTCTATTTTGGACACAACATGTCATCGACACTACAAATCACCACATCTCATCAGATTCCAGTTTCTATTTATAAGCGGGATACACTAGGTGTGACCACCTACAGTTCTCTTACATACCAGTGACTTTACTATACATGTAATATTAATGCCACTATACCAATGTTACGTGCCCATTTTTTACGTGACATGGAAAACTCATTTAAAACTTACATTAACTTTCGCTTCGAAAACTTTCGAAGCCTTGAAATATTACCTCAAAGGCTATGAATAACCTAAAAATTGCCTTAATAGAACAAAAAATCCCCCGGGTCTGCTAGTATAGGGGAGACCCCTAGGACTCCCTCACCCCCAGAGGTCACTCATGCACTCAACCAACAATCAGACGCACCAACGTTTAAAATGTCATAATGGTATTAAACCTCTCTCACCATATGCTAATTTGAGAAGATAGTCAAAAAATTGCCTTAAAACTCAAAATGCCCCTTACCAATGATACTACTATTAGATGCGCTGACTTTTACTATAATGATTAAGAACATATTTCAACTCTATGTAAGTATGTAAGTTATAAATACTAGTTTCTGATACTTGATGGTGCTGTCTTGTAAAACTTGGAAATTATTGTCTGAAAGTGTCGTGGTAAAAATGGGCTTCAATTGCAAGAGTAAGACAACCCAAAGAACTGTTATGGGGAGAACCCTTAGAGCCCCCTCACACAAGAAGTGGACATAATTTATCACAGTCACAAGCTCTCCCCCCCCTAACTCTTACTATCAAGACGCTATTAAACTTAATTAAAAAATATATTTCAACCCTATGAAGTTGCTTTTTACATGTTGGGGTTGTCTTGGAAATTACTGCCTGAAAGTATCTGAATAGCCTAAAAATGAACTTTAAGATTCAAAAATCCCGTAGAGCTTCTAGGGGAGACCCCTTGGACCCCTCATAAGAGGTGGATAGTGACTCTTTGTCGGGCCCATTGGCAAAATCCACCCCCGGCTGGAGAAACTGGCCGGTCCCTTAGGACCGATAGCGGTTTCAACGGAACCGATAGGGACCCTCTCCATAAACACGAGTGCGCAATCACATTAATGATTGAAGGCAAGGTCGTTTGCATGGGTAAGGCTTGGGTTACGTAATGTTTGCAGAGTAAAACGAAATGTTTGCACAGCACAGCCGGTTGAAAGTTCATGGTGTCGCGTGTCGTTCTGTGATAGACTCATACAGTCCTCGGAGCTTCGCATGGCTAAAATTGTTCCTTTGTATGTACCGATATCTACTGCATAATTGTACTCGAATATCCCTGTACTGTCACACAGGGTTAACAATTCGTTGACGTGTCACTGCGACGGGCTCGGTGTTACGTATCGCGAAGCCCGAGTGTTCTGTTGCAAGCCTTGTTTATATTTACGCGGTGTGCGATCCTAGAAACCTTGTTATTTTATACCCGTTTCATATATTATTGGCCAAGTATCTCAATGGTGTAACACACAAGGAACATGGAAGGGCTGAATGAAATCTATGACGCGTAGCTTTATGGCTATGACCGACCGTTATAATTTACAGCAGTGAACATACGCATACTGACCTCACGTAAGGTCAGGTTGAACCTCAATACTAAGTTCTGTGCTCTGACTACACTATAAAGCAGTAAGCTGTAGATAGTATACTAACATACCTTGTTTGGCGATGCCCGTTGTCACCTCAGTGTGCCTCGTATGCGAATACACGTTGGATAGAGGCTGTATTCGGTAGTCACGTGATAAGAACTTAAGTGTACAAATAGAATTACGTCATGGTAGTCTATGAGTAATACTAAGGGGTAAAGCATTTGATTTACGGCTTGAAGATTGTCGGGAAATAAATTGTCGTAGGCCAAAAAGTGGGGAAAAATGCTGACCAAGTGAAGACAACAATTTCTTTTCAATTGTATGAGGTAAGAGAATTGTGGTACATGTGTCTCTGAATGTTAGACTCTCGTCAAAGGTTTATACTAAATGTTGGCAAATACTGACACTGTCAAATCAAATTTAAGAATGCTGACCTGGCTTAGAATTTTTAAAGAACGTAAACGTTCACGGGTTTCTGAATAAACACTTCTTGACCAGGAGAGGGTATTGTTATTTAACATTACATGTTAAATAACAGGATTACCAGATTATCACTCTTTTAGCATTGAGCGAAACCCCCTCCCTCCCGTACCCACCCCTTCTTTTGCTACTTTGTATTTTGATTCAAATTTACGTACTATTGTTACTATCTCGATATATTAAAAAAACAAATGAAAGCATTCTCTTAGTCCGCGATTTTTAAATATGGAACCAATGGCGTTGTAACACAACTATAGAATTGATGTGTTATTACCTTCCGTGAGGAAGATTATATATTAGCGATGGAATGTGTATGTGTGTGTGTGTGTGATAGTTTTTTCCAAAAAAGAGTGGCCCAATTCGAATGAAATTTGGTGCTTGTATTATTCATGGTAAAGACTAGAACCAGTTCAGTTTTGGTAAACATACCATTATTATTAATGAGCTATTTATATAATTAATTGTTTTCGGTAATTAGGCTATATCTTGAGAATGTATGATTTAAATTTGATATAATTCGGGACATGCATTGATGATAACAACGTGCATGTGTCATATAAAGTTTGATAATATAGCTTGTAGTTTTAATGACTCCTTTGCATAATTCAAATAATTCGGCTATAATGTAATGCACAATTCAAATTCGATATAACTTGGCACATACTTCAAACATTAGAAGGGGCGAAAGCTTGTTGATGTCGCTTTTTATTTAATGGAGTCATTTGCATAACTAATGATATTAATGATAATTAGGCTAAATGTTAAGAAAGCACTTCTCAAATTCAATATAACTTGCTACCTATATCAACCATAACATGGTGCATAACTTCTACAAAGCTTTGTGATATAGCTTTTAGTTTTAATGACTCAATCGCATAATTAATGATCTTCAGTAATAAGACCATGTTTTCAAATTTCAAACTTCATACTTTAAATTCAAATTCAGCTAATCGCTAATGTTCTGATAAGCTTGGTGATGTAGTTTTTAGTTTCAACGACTTATTTGCATAATTAATAATTAGACTATACTCACAAATGCACTCTTCAAATTCAATAAAATGTGGTACATACTTCAAACATAACTAATTCCATCTGTTCTGTTGCATTCTAACAATTATTGTGCGTAGGAATGAAAATCTAAAGACTCTGCTCTTATGCCCAGTTTAAATCTGTTTAAAAATGTTTTATGTACACCATAAAGTTACTGTTAGTATTGGTAGCATCTTCATTTCTGAGTCAGTTACATCAATGTTTTGAAGGTTTATCCACTTGCCAAAGATGTTGTCATTTTTGCAATACATATCACCGTTTCACTGATGCTATGAGCTTGGTCTTGTTGCTAGGCATATGGGCATTCTCGTTTTGGGTGTTTATCCACTTGCCTAGCCATCCCTATATTGTTTATCTTTGCAATCTATACCGTTATTTGGCAGTTGTTATGGGCATGGTCTTGTTTGTATGCATGTACCTATGTCCATTTTTACCTCCCGTATGGGAGTGTTATTTTTGTCTGTCTGTCTGTCTGTCTGTCTGTCTGTCTGTCTGTCTGTCTGTCTGTCTGTCTGTCTGTCTGTCTGTCTGTCTGTCTGTCTGTCTGTCTGTCTGTCTGTCTGTCTGTCTGTCTGTCTGTCTGTCTATTTGTCTGTCTGAACATGATGAACTTTGCCACACATCTTCCATATGCTACTGGCAAGAACTAATTAAAGTTTGGTAAACATCCAATGACCATTAATTAGTCATTTGCACAATCAATGGTTATTAGTAATTCTATATCTTTGGAACGTATACTTCAAATTCAATATAATTAGGTGCATACGTTAACCATAACAAAGTGCATATGTCCTATAATGTTCTATTAGATGTATCGCTGTAAACAGATGAGAATTAGGACACTAACAATGCAAAACCCCAAACACTAACTAGAATAAAACACAAAAACACAGTGTTGCAGTAAACACCTGGTTAGGTTAAGGTAAGCTTCCCAACACCCAGTCACCAAGAACAATTTCCTCGAGGGGAGCAAGTACAGAGGGAGGTAGGTGTAAAGGTAGTTGTCATTGACCAAGTGTAGTAACAAATTTACAATAGTCTCTGTGACTATTAACTATGTGGTAAAATTTGAAGCCCATGTGATGCCATCTTGGGCCACCTGGGTTCATTGACCTTGTGGACGAGTGAGGTAGACTAGCGCTGCCAAAGATGACCAGTCACCTTGAAGCTGGATCATCTCTAGTGTTGCACCACATTGATGAGCAAAGGTAGCCCCTCTATGATAAATACTTTGACTGGTGTTGTTGATCTCGTGCTGAAGGACTTTAGCAAACAGAGTATGAGTTGTAGGCTTTGGAATGCCCATTTTGTGCGAACTATCATACCCCACTTGAAAATGAAGATGTCGCAGGTGAATGTGTACATCATATTTCTTAACTGATGGTGGCAAAGATTGGACTTCCTGAAAAAGGTATGGAATAATAATAATAATAATAATATCTATAGAATGCTCTAAACAGTTCACAAATCTAAAAAAAGAAAAAGCACTTGATACTAAAACAACACTTCATACATCTTAAAAGACAGTTCATTAAAAGCTTTGCGGAAAAGATGTGTTTTAAAACTTTTCTTAAAAGAATCAATGGTATTACACATTCTAATCCCAGCCGCTAAATCGTTTCATAACCGCAGAGCAACATGGCTGAAGGCCCGTTTGTAGATGAAAGATGACCTCGTAAACGGCACCTCAAGCAAGCCCGAATTTGAAGAACGAAGATGACGCATAGTATTTCTGGGTGTTAAAAGATCAACAATGTACATAGGCGCAAGACCATGAAGTGCCTTAAAAACTAGTAGTAAAACTTTGAATTCAATTCTACACTCTATTGGGAGCCAGTGAAGTGATCTCAAAACAGGAGATATATGATCATACTTGCGGCAGGCAGACAATAGGCAAGCCGTGCTATTTTGAACTAGCTGTAGTTTCCATGATAGTAAACACAAAGGAAGCCCAAGAAACAGTACATTACAATAGTCTAACTTAGAAAAAATCAAAGTGTGAATGAGCCTTTCAAATGACAAACGTGGAAGAAATTTACAAATGCTAGCTATATTTCGTAAATGAAAGTATGCACTCTTGCATGTGGATGTCACATGCCGCTCCATCGTCAATTGGCTATCTAGAATACCAAGATTTTTAACTACCGGCGCCAAATTCACGAGGGAGCCGCCGATTGCAACATTCACACGCCCGAGATGAGAAAGGGAATGACTCGTACCAAAGCAGATGACCTCCATCTTACTGTCATTCATCTTCAAACGGTGACTCAGCATCCAACACTTCACTCCCCTAATACAATCAGATATCTGAGCAATGGCGGGTGCAGAGTCATCAACCTTGAACGAGATGTAAATCCCGGTGTCATCCGCATACGATTGATACGAAACACTGCGATCAGCGAGCATTTCAGCTAATGATGATGTGTATAAATTAAATAAAATGGGACCGAGTACACTCCCTTGGGGACCCCACATTCCAATTTTTTGGTAGCTGACACAGCACCATTGAGAACTACACCTTGATCACGGTTTGAGAGATAGGAAGTAAACCATGATAATACCTTTCCAGTAATGCCAATTGAATGAAGTTTGTGTAACAAAAGATCATGACTAACAGTATCAAACGCTGTTGCCAAATCAAGCATGACAAGCAAACCAACTTTCTGTTGACCAATGGCACAAGCAATATCATTTTGTAGTCGAAGTAGAGCTGTCTCAGTACTATGATATTTCTTATACGCAGATTGACGAGGTACATACAAATTATTGATATTCGAGACGACTTTCTCTATAATCTTAGATATAAATGCTAAGTTTGACACTGGTCGATAATTGTTTAAAACATCCTGATCCAATGATGCTTTCTTTAGAATTGGGGTTACCATTGCCAGTTTCAGTCGATCGGGAAATTTCCCCATTGACAATGAAAGATTAATAATGTAAGGGGTTGAGAAAAACAGGGAGCAGTGAAGAAATGCAGGCCAATTTAGTGGGCAGTAGATCCATAACACTCGACTTGTTTGGGCACCTCATCAGCCGTAGCCGGCTCAAAATTGCCCCATTTATTGTCCAAATCAGCACCGCAACTCTCAGGGGGCAGTGATAACATCAGTGTCGATTGCCGGGAATTCAAGCTGAATTTTCACAATTTTATCCAAAAAGAATTTAGCAAAGGCTTCAACCTTCTCAGACAGAGTTATATCCGATAAGGGATCAGCACGAGTATCCGAACCTAATAAATTTGATACGGCGCGAAACAGACGTCTCGAATCAGATGTACTGTCCGCAATCATATGCCTGTGTAGAATTCCATTTTCGCATCATCAATCACAGAGTTCACCTTGTCTCGCTCATTCACAAACATCTGACGGTGTATCGTAAGACCATAATCTCTCCACAACTTTTCATATCATCTCCGTGCTTGCTTCTCAACCCGGATGTCATCATTATATCATGGAGCCTCAGTTTTATGTGTGATAACACGGGTCTTCACTGGGGCATGTTTGTCAACAATGCTCTTCATGGACATTGTGTATTCAGACACAAGGTGATCAAGGTCGTCAATAGAAGCTGTCTCTGAGACAAATCGGTCAATGTCGGCTGACAGGTTATCAAGTTTTATTTTTCGAATCTGATGATACGATATTTCTTTGTCACTTACTCTAGTTGGTCTGGATATATTGATGACGAAGAATACTGGATAGTGATCAGGAAAACACATGTCTACTGGCTGTACATTGGCTAACAGGTCAGCATCGATAGAACGAGCAATGATCACGTCCAGTGTATGGCCTTTGCGATGTGTTGCACTATTGACCAGCTGGATGAGATCGAATGAATTAAGGAGATCCAGGAAATGCTTACCCTCTGAGGATGATGGGTCATCCAGATGACTATTCAAATCACCACATAGAATGAATCGGCTGAACTGAATATCATGAAGAAAGGATTCAAATTCCTCCATAAACATCGCAAAAGAACTTACATTCGTTTTGGATGGAGGTGGACGATAAATGGTATGCACCATGACACAATCTGATATTATACGTAGCTCAACAGACAAAGCTTCGAAGGATTTAGCAAGTGTAGGTGTTTCATTTCTCCTTGAAACACCAATACTATCCTTGTATATAATGGTTGTACCTCCACCACGACCGTGCCTCGACTTCTCTTGTATTTTATAAGCAGGAGGCAAGATCTCGGCTATGACCGGAGCATCACGGCAATCACCACATAGCCAGGCCTCAGTTAGCATCAAAATGTCAAGATTGCGAGAGATGATGAGATCATGAACTAGAGTAGTTTTCTTGTTGATGGAACAAGGATTCAATAAGCAGGCTGTAATGTTAAAGTTATCACACATATTGATATATTTGTTACCGATGACATATTCGTGTTCTAGTTAATTCCATACTTGGTCATATTATGCCCTACATGTACTCTGATTGAGGGGTCAGTAAACTGTACTCAGGGTCATGATATGCACTGATGATGCCACCATGAGTACCTTAAAGCCAGTAAAGAAAACAGTATACATTTCACACAGTATTCTTATTGATCATATTTGTTTGGAGTGGTCAAAGGACATCACAACTCCCTCTCTTAGCTCTTGTATGGTGTTTATTAGTTATTCATTATGTAAATTTGGACTTTATTGACAATAAATTGGAGAACACTTGTAAGAGAGCAGAGTAGCTCTCCACGTTTACGGGAAATGAGTTGAATGAGTACATATGCTCAGTTGTCTGCTGTCCTGATTATGTTTGTCCGTGCTTTGAATATAAACCTGTGTGAAAGATATGTCTGTGATCCTTGGTATAGATACATGATCAACCTGCTGTGCCCAGAGATCTATTCTTTTATAAACTTATGCCCTGAGAAGGCAAAGTGATGATGGCTGATCCTGATGTGATGTGTTCAGTGTCATGGCAGGAGGAAACTGGAGCGGCCGGGATAAACTTCGTTGTTTGGTAGAGTTAAACTTAACTCCACTCTTTCACTTTCAACGTGGCAAGTCACTTCAATCAAACATATTGGGTATAAATGTCTTATAATCGATTTAAAATTTAAGTGAGATGAAGGTCTGAGCATATATTTATGAATATCGATATCATAAAGCTAATTATATGTAAATATGCCAAAAGTTGGAATGATGTGTGTTATTACACTTAGATGGAATTCCAGGCTACCATGAGGAATATATCTCCTCATTGCTGGAAACTATCATTAATTATGCAAATTAGTCAGTAATATGAAAGCCACAATAACCATAGCATAAACAAGACTTAAGGCCTACTTGTTACAAAGAATGTATCTATAGAATTGCACAGTGGCAGTAGATACTAGGCGATATAATGCATATATCTATCATACATCACATCAAGTCCGTCACGTGACGTCATGTATTGACACGTCACGTTACATATCGTCGTATATCTATCTGCCATATAATGAGTATTTAAATCATGTGAGGTTAGCATAACTGATGTACATAATTCGATTTGTAAATGTAATCAATTATGCTAATACGTCATAATATAGTATGCAAGCAACACCCATCATAAGATCACCGAATTGATCGTTAATGTTACATTTCTAACACCGACTTTTGTACACAGTACAAATCAAAGTCACGAATTTAGATTTGAAATGGACGAATTCGGTTAACACGAATCGTAAGACATCTACATGACTAAAATACAAACATGCTGTACCAGTCTTGACTTGTCATCTACTATTACCGTTTGAAGATGGACAATGCATATACTTGTTGTCAAAGGGATGTAATCAATTATGCAAATACGTCATATAGTATGCAAGCAACACCCATCATAAGATCACCGAATTGATCGTTAATGTTACATTTCTAACACCGACTTTTGTACACAGTACAAATTCAATTCATGAATTCAGATTTGAAATGGATGAATTCGGTTAACACGAATCGTAAGACATCTACATGACTAAAATAGAAACATGTTGTACCGGTCTTAACTTGTCATCTACTTGCAGTAATAATTGTGGGCTGTGGACTCGATTAGTCCGTTGGGACTATTTCCACAGTCCAAACCAGATATAATTTAGTATTCTTTTGTTATATTTTGTTTGTTTTGAATTGTAGGTTTGTAATACTTGAGTTTATATTCAACTTTGTTCTATTTATTTATATCTGGTTGCATAAAGATTCACTTCACTATTACCGTTTGAAGATGGACAATGCTGGTTGTCAAAGGCAAGTGATTAAAGATTGCATCAAGTCGACTTGGAGATACATCTAAAACAATACGCCTTAAGAATAATTTTAACAATATTTTAATACTAGTTATATTAGTGCTCACTTCTTCTAAGATCATACCACTATTTATTCTTAATTTCATTCATCTCGTACATGAAGAAACACATGTATACATATAATGTGTTACATTGGTTGCTAACCGTTTTATTCAATATTTGCCCGCCCTACAAATTGACAGAAAGTAATGAACTTTATGAAATATCAGCTGCATCATCATCTAATTTATAACAGAAAACATATTTCCATGTAGCGTGTGGATGGGACAACGAAGACAAGAATGAAGGCGAATGTCTTTCCACACATATTATCATTTTATCAAATGTTGGTAACATTTGTGTCATTATAAAACTCATTGAAATTTGAAAAATGCTGAGTAACACCACCTACAGGCTTTATTTACATATCGATTAGGTAACAATTATATTTATGTGAATCTGCGAAACGTGGGCGATTATTCATTTTTCTACACATGTAATCCCACTGAATTGCATTCAATACTATTATTATTTGAGCCAATATATTGTGATACAATGTTTGTCATAAATTTACATATAAAATCAAATCAACCAGTTCTAATTTTTCGTATGATTTATTCACTGCTATTTCCTAATAAAGTGAGTATATTTAATCTAACTATGCGATTCGTCAGTTGACTAAAAGAGTAGTAATACTGGACGTGTTGTTTGTACACAGCTTACAGTAGGGTGTCAAGTTCAAGACTTTCATTCCGTGTTCTCTTCTCAACGCTTTCTAGCGACTGCTTTGTATGGAAATACTCGAATCGCTCCCGCCTCGTAATTTGGCTTTAGGGATGGTGGGTTACTTCCTGGGGGTACAGTAAAAATGGTGTTCTGGAAAATGTTGACAAACATAAGGAACATCTCATTTTTGGCCAGAGCTTCACCGACACATACTCTTCTACCAGCCGAGAATGGTATGTAACTTTCAGCCTTTGGGATCAAGGTACCATCTTGGGTCAGAAACCGTTCTGTGAGAGGAAGAAAAAATATTCATGTATATTTAAAAAAACCCAAGAATTTTCCGAATATAATGGTATATATACAATATATATATATATTCGTGTGTATGTATGATTGCGTATGACTTGTGTGCAGTGACTTAAACTAAGACCACTCTAAATACATGCTAATATTGAAATATACCTGGTCTAAATTCTTCAGGATCTTTCCATTCTTTCTCTGTCATATGAATCTTCCATTGGTTAACCATTATCCATGTACCTCGTGGAAGATAATATCCACCTAAAAGTGATTATATTCATGGTCATTTAGATGTTCACCCGTCAAGAATATGACCATACGTAAACATTGTGGTTACTACAACGAGTATTACACACTGAAGTAAAACAATTCCTTCCTATGTGCTACACTCGTTTATAACATTCATATCAAGTGTAAAAGTATACTGTTTCAATTGGTTTATTTACAAGCCTATCTAGTATGTGGTCTTCCTAATATGGTCAATTAGCAAATGGAACAGTATATTTTTACACTTGATATGGATGCTTTAAACGACTGTGGTACAAACGGAAAATGTTTTACTTTGGTGTTATGGGTACTAATGGAAAGGAATATCAATGAAACTTCGAAATGTTTGAAATTGTGAGTTACAAGATTTATGTGAGTCCATGCTCGCCTGGGTAGTAGGAGAGTTTGAATTTCAACGAATTAGATGAACCACATACAGTACTAATATACGTAGATATGAGATCATCGAAGAAGCATGATATGAGATGAAAATAAAGGAATAAGTGAGGACATAAAAGAACAAAGCAATGCAATGGGCTATGTACAATTTTAACTTTCCAAAAATACGGTATTTACTAGAATTGTGAAATATGTCATTATATACATTGTGTTGATACACCTGTCTTAAACGTTCTTAGCCAAGGCGAGTTTTTATTGCTTATAAACACTGTGCACAATATTACTGACCAACAGATGCATCGCATGTTGTTGCATGTGGTACTCCCATTGGGACCACAGTACGGATTCGCATGGCTTCGTGTATGACAGCTTCACAGTATGGCAGTCTTAACCTGTCTGAAAGTTGGCAAGGGCGATCTCGACCAATAGCGTTGTCAATCTCATCGTGCACTTTAGCCTGTACATCCGGGTAATTCATTAGATAGGCAACACACCAGTTTAGAGAGTGAACAGTGGTATCTAGTCCAGCTGTGAAATAAAGAAATACACGAGATTCACAAAATATGACCAAGAGATTTTTGTGATGCGGGTATCTTTCTATTGTGCGATTCTGCCAACGGCTAACGTCTGCGTTTTACCGACATAAACATATTATATGAGTGTGGACCACTTTAACCACATGAAACGTTAGGTTTTTTGCTATAATCATTGCCAATATAGGCAACATGTTTCATGTCCGCAAAGTGTTCTACCCAACCAAAGCATACTTTGGAAAAAGCTTCATGCTATATTCAGCTTTGACTGACAAATCAATCCAAGGTTTTTACGTAAAGTTAAGTTACTGCGATGTGCTATCCCTTTTGCATATCGTTTCACATACTTTCAAAGACATCATTCTATACTCCAGCTTTACCTCCAAATACGTCAGCTATGGTCTGTCTGATATGTACATCTGTAATTAATCCAGCTTTTTCAGTTCCTTCTGCTTCATGCTTAGATTGAAGAAGATCGTCTATCAGGTCACGATGGTTGTCTATCAGTAATCACCAACAAAGTATAAAATACATATGATTCGATCACTAGAGCAATGAACTGATGTCACAGTTTTCCTAATTAGGTGTACGAAATAAAAAGGGTTTCTTCGAACCGTTCTTAGTTCTATAGGTTCCTACGTACTTGTCTGTCTTTTTTTCTGCTTGTCTGTCTGTCTGTCTGTCTGTCTGTCTGTCTGTCTGTTTGTCTGTCTGTCTGTCTGTATCTGTCTGTCTGTCTGTCTGCCTGTCTGTCTGTCTGTCTGTCTGTCTACAATGTACCCACCTAGCTACATTTTTATCTACTTACACAGCCCTAACTATTCCATTGTCTATAAGTCTTAGTGTTGTCGCAATTGAGGAAATACGTACGATCATAAATGAACAACAAATAACAAATAGAAAGTAATACATACCTTTATATTGGTCAAATGTTTCCTTGTGATCATCAATCTTCTCCTGGATGAGATTCAGAAATTTGCCAAGTACTTCTCTGAACTGTTTCTCTCCACTGGTCAATGGAATGTAACGAAGCAATGGAACGAGATCGGCCAACAAACCACCACTAGAAAACACTTCGATGAATTCATTGAATATATCCATTATCATTTTCAATTCAGGGTCGTCTATGGCATACCTTGTTAAAGATATAGAGATTATACATGGGAAAGGTGAAGTTATTGGTATCATCTATGGATAAGTAGGCTAAATATCAATATTTGAATTTATGGTTGGTATTAACATTTTGTGAAGTAATAAAAGACCAATCAATGGACTTTTCATCGATGTTTTTAGTATGGCTTTGTTGATATATGAGTTTACGTCACATTTAGAGTGACTGCTTCTGCGTTGCTCAGCATATGCGTTAAAAAATTCAAAATCAAAAACGGCGTTTTGTGGTAAGGGACCGGTCAGTTTCTCCAGCCTGGGGGGGGGGGGCGGTGGATTCTTAAATCGGGCTGACAAAAAGTCACTGACCCCCCCCCCCCTATCTGTAAAACCCAAAACAGGCTGACCCCCCCCCCCCCCCCCTATCACTTAATTCTAAAACATGATGACCCCCCCCATATATGATATTCGCATGGGTGACAGGTATTTTTGATCGTGACTCAGTGTGGACTGCTTGACTGTCTTGCATCTACTTTATAAAATCCCGGGTTAGCACTATCATAATTATAATTATTGACTACACAGGGTAAATATATTTTAAAAGGAGTTTAATAGCATCTTGACAGTGAAAGGTAGGGGGAAAGCTTGAGAAGGGAATATGTACAGCTGTCATGGGGGGGTCCTAGGGGGTCTCCCCCTAGAAGCCCAGGAGATATTTAACTCTGAAAAGTCAATTTTGAGACTATTCATACATTTTTAGAAAATCATTTCCAAGATTTACAAGACAGCACCAACATGTAAAAAGCAACTACATAAGGTTGAAATATTTTTGAAATATAGTTTGATAGGATCTTGACAGTAAGAGGTAGGGGGGAGATCTTGAGATTGGGATGTGTACACCTCATGGGGGGGGGGGGGGGTCCTAGGGGGTCTCCCCCTAGAAGCCCTGGAGGTTTTTTCCCTGAAAAGTCAATTTTGTGACTATTCAGACCCTTTCAGACAATAATTTTCAAGCCTTACAAGACAACACCAACATGTAAAAAACAACTACATAGGGTTGAAATACTTTTGAAATATACTTTGATAGCATCTTGACAGTAAGAGGGGAAGAGCTTGAGACTGGGATATGTCCACCTCATGCGGGGGGGGGGGGGGTCTGAGGGGGTCTCCCTCTAGAAGCCCTGAAGGATTTTTACTCTTATAGCCAATATTTAAGCTATTTAGACCCTTCAAGCAATAACTTAATCCACGCTTTACAAGACAGCAAGTATCAGAAACTATTCTTTATAACTTACACTAAGAGTTGAAATATGTTCTTAAAAAGTTAAATGGCATCATTATATACATGTAGTAAAGGTCAGCACATCTAATGGTAGTATCATTGGTAGGGGAGATTTAAGGCAATTTTAGACTATCTTGGCAAACATTTCACATCTTGAAAAGACAATATCATCTCAAATTAGAATAGGGTGAAAATATTTAAGAAAAGTTTAATACCATTATGACAGTAAAAAGGTTGTTGGTGCATCTGATTGTTGGTTGAATGCATGAGTGACCTCTGGAGGTGAGGAAGTCCTTGGGGTTTTCCCCCTGGCAGATATGGAGTTTTTTGCTTGAGATACTAAGGCATTGTTTAGGTTATTCATAACCTTTGAGGTAATATTTCCAAGCTTCGAAAAGCTAATCTAAATGTACGTTTTAAATGAGTTTCCTATATCACATAAAATAGACATGTAACATCAGTATAGGGGCATTAATATATGTATAATAACGTCACCGGTATGTTAGAGAACTTTAGGTGGTCATACCTAGTGTATATTAGAAACTGGAATCTGATGAGATGCGGTGATTTGTAGTGTCAATAACATGACGAGTAGAACAATTTAGATTAACTTCATTTATAAACTATCTATGAAAATTGCCATTACGAAACCTTCAAGTCACACGTTCACTTTTGCCCCAAACTGCAATATAAGTGAAGCATTGATTGTGAAACAGCCCAGCATTTACATGACATGTTCTGTAACTAGTGTGGTAGCTAGGTAATACATGTATATGTATATGTATAGTTATGTTTGAACTAATAAGTAATATTAAAGAATTCATGTAAGAAAAAGGGACAAGAACAAATATTGACATGTACCACATTTCAGACAAGGCTATATGCCATTGTAGAAAGGATTTTTTTCTTCCATCACAATGACCCCCCCCCCCCATCCACAATTTTCAAAACAGCATGACCCCCCCCTACTGCCAATTTCAAAAACAGGGTGACCCCCCCTACCAATCCACCGGACCCCCTCCCCCCCAGGCCGAAGAAACTGACCGGTCCCTAAGATGCTAGAATTGCCCAAATGCTCATAGCCCAATGTGTACAACAGGCTTATTCATAACGTGAGACCGATGCACTTGATATAATGATAATACACAAACACCTGCAATCTTCATTCTCATTACGTTTTGAAGGTTTATTTTATTAGTTACTATGGTAACTGAAATATAAATATACACTATTAATTTACATATCTAGTTAAAGTTGTTATTATAAGTAGCTAAATTAAATGTTAAGATGGAGTAAAGATTACGATTTTCATACATGCAATGATGACTTATCAATGTGTATGACGTAAGACATAGCATACCTACCGTTTGCCAAAGGACAAGTTACAAATGACATTGGCAATCATTGTAAATATCACTGGGGCCGGATTGAAGGGTTCTCCAGCTTCGATAGTCTTCATCAATTGTGGAAGAGCATCCTCACTTATAGTTCTCTCTAATCGATCTCCACTGGCATAATTTCTGGAGTTGTAAAACATACAAAAAAGAATTATTAAACACGTTAATTACAAACCGAAAAAGACGCAATTACTAGAATTTTCAATTAAAAGTAATGGTTTGAAACGACCATATTTCATATCAATACTAGATTGACAGTTTTCGTGTTGATTTACATTCATGATGGAATGATAAAGAATGCTCGGTAAAACTTCAAATAGAATTTTCCGATGGACATGAGGATATATATGCATTATCAAAATTGTTTGTTTGTTTGTTTGTTTGTTTATAGAAAATGCAGCGACTCTCAAAGAGGTAATCTGTATCACCTGTTATTTTACATATGATTTAAAAACTTGCCTTATTGCTTGGTGTACTAATTTCCTGTGATATTTCCATGCAGGAGTGAAATCGGCAGCTACCATGTCTTTCTCGCCTTCAGAATTTTTGCATTCTAAAATAAAGATTCCCCTTAAACGAGTCTTTTTGTAAAGTTGATTTAAAAACTTGCCTTATTGCTTGGTGTACTAATTTCCTGTGATATTTCCATGCAGGAGTGAAGTCGGCAGCGGCTATGTCTTTCCCGCCTTCGGAAGTAATATCCACTAAAATAGAGATTCCCATTAGACAATTAACACTAATGACATAATACTACAGCTGAATATATATTAGACTACTTTGTGTCCAAAGGTTGATCCAAGCTTTACGGTCTTAGATTATGAAAAATAACATTTCCACATCTAAATTACATATGATAACATCGATTACATAATCTTGTATTGATTAATTTCATCATCTAGACAACCCTGGGAATATCATTAGAAACTATCAAACCTATTTGACAACAAGTAAACTTTTTGAACAAAAATCACACTTGTAATAATATGCGGGTCACATCATCTTGTATCAAATAGTACATTATCGAAACATCCCTAACAATATCAAGACCAATCATAACCAAGGAGTTTTGAAACTCAGTATTTTTTAAAACCCAAAACAGCATTTACAAAGAACTGTATATCAATAATTTGAAAATCAGGTAATAAACAATTGTTTATCCAAACATCCCCAGAAACACGGTTCTTTCTTTTTTCCAACAACTGGTGTCGGCATTGTGTGGGTCATGTTTCAAGAGGTGTGAAGCCTCCAATTTTGTATTGTCTCAGTGGTCAAGCTTCTCAATCAGCATGATGCATATAGTTGATGAGTATGATTTGTCTGGGTCTTCTAAACATTATTAAGAAATGCACCTACACTTTAAGAATGTCTCGGTGCAATGATATGAGATATTAATCATACCCGGTTATCTGCGATACTTCAGATACTGTTGAAAGGGGTTCTTTTAGAAATTACAAGAGGTTCGTGTGATACTTACATGAATATATATAGGGTCGTCCAGCAAAGTCGTTCTGTTTAGCGACAAGTGATTCTCTGACCAACTTGATGTTATTTAGCACAACACAGTGAGCAAGTCCAATGTTCAGAGTGAATATATCGCCATACTTTTCAGACAGTTTCGTCATATTGGTATGCGGGTCTTTGGCAAGCACTGCAAATAGTCAAAGAAGGAATAAACGTCAGTAAAAACGATTTATGGTCCATCTCTCAAGGCCCCATTTTGAAACCCTATTGTGTTTTTGCTGTAACATAGCGCCCTCACAATATGGATAATGAGCTTATTACATATAAAAATAAGACAAACACGTTATTCTAATGACTATGACATAAGTGGTGACAACGTTAAGAATTGTCTATTATGCAACTCTATAGCGGTTTTCAAATGCATGGTTTTCAAATGTATGGATGCTGACAGATAAATACTGAAAACTTACACATTGCACTGCCTATACCAGGCCATCCGATTGGTCCAGGGGGAAAACCAGCGGGTTTGATCATTCCATATAGGAGATGACATACCAACAGACCAAGCAGTATTAATAGAGCATATGTCGGATTTGATAGTATATTAAAGAGGTGGCTTGTGATTGCAGAAATCATTTTGGCTGGAAAACAATGATAAAACAAGTATAACGTGAAGTGGTTGATGATTCTTACTTGGACATGGTTTTGTCGACTTCTACATTTTCTGAAGATTGTCTAAATAATTCTAGTACTCGTTATAATTTTATCTTTCAATGACCTTGTGATGGAAGAAAAAAAACTTTCTACAATGGCATATAGCCTTGTCTGAAATGTGGTACATGTAAATACTTGTTCTTGTCCCTGTTTCGTACATGAATTCTTTAATATTACTTATTAGTTCAAACATAACTATACATATACATATACATGTATTACCTAGCTACCACACTAGTTACAGCACATGTCATGTAAATGCTTGACTGTTTCACAATCAATGCTTCACTTATAATGCACTTTGGAGAAAAAGTGAACTTGAAGGTTTCGTAATGGTAATGTTCATAGATAATTTATAAAAAAAGTTAATTTAAATTGTTCTACTCGTCAGTATTAACTTGTTGGAAGGGATTAATACACTTTCTATTTTGGACACTGCATGTTATTGACACTACAAATCACCACATCTCATCAGATTCCAGTTTCTATTATACACGAGGTATGACCACCTAAAGTTCTATGGCATAGGAAACTCATTTAAAACTAATTAAAACTTACATTTAGGTTAGCTTTTCGAAGCTTGGAAATATTACCTCAAAGGCTGCGAATAACCTAAAAATTGCCTTAACAGAAGCAGAAAACTCCAGATCTGCCAGGGGAAAACCCAAAGGACTCCCTTACCCCAAGAGGTCACTCATGCATTCAACTAACATGTAAATATTATATATTGGTTGGGGGGGGGGGAGGAATCATCATGTTTTAGAATTAAGTGATGGGGGGGGGGGGGTCAGCCTGTTTGGTTTTACAGATGGGATGGGGGGGGGGGGGTAAGTGACTTTCTGTTGGACCGATTTAAGAATCCAGCCCTCCCCCGGCTGGAGAAACTGACCGGTACCTTAGCAGCAACGGCATTTTACTCGTGGAATTCAGAATTTGGGACGCCATTCTTAGACATTTATGAAACTGTAGTTGTAAATTCTTCATTTAGTGATTTTATAGTCTAAGGTTATCACCTTTAAAACGCACAATCGTGAGCGAACTGAGAGAATGATTTGAGGTTGTATAGTTTACTATTTATATAACCAAGTGGAGGGTCTATGATATAACACTTTACAGTTTCAAACGTCTATGTTTTAGACTGTACTATCTAGCATATTAGTATTGTAATTTGTAGACTGTGGTCAAACTGACCCCTTCCACTAAGTAAATAGCATACGCATTCACAAATGTGTTTAGCCTGTTATTCCATAGAAAAAAGATAAACACTGACGTCAACTAGCAACATACAGTTCAAGCAGTTCAAACAACTCGGGCAACTGAACTGAAAAGCATGACGTCATATATTCACGGTGCTATTCACGAGATATTTAAATGAACGACTTTTGTTACATGCCATAGCATTTGTTGTCTGAACATCAGCCCACTACAGTAGTACATGTACTATAGTGGTCTACTTTTGCTGTAATCCTGAAGTAAACATTCCTATGTTATTGGTGAAGGCAGTAGTATGTAATATTACCACAGACACCTGTTTACCGAGATATATTCCTGAATACAGTAAGATATCGATAATATTGACATACTTGGGGGTAACACAGGTTTTTAGGATCAAAGACATCAACCGATTCCTGATGACGCTATGCATGGCGAAATATAGAAGACAATCTTGTATCTACCTATTATACAAGAACTTCAAAGACTCCTATGTTTTACCCCTTTAGGAGCGATAGAAATTCCAATAGAACCGATAGCGCCCATCTCCATAAACACGATTAACCCAATCACATTTGTTACGATCCAAAATATCGTATTTCGGAATTATGGGAATAAATTCTACATTTCGGCATTGTAGGCCATAGGTCAGAAGTAGACTGGCGATGACGAATCTGGGCAAAAATGATGTAACTGAAATTCACATGATTGGTTGAAGAAAAGTATATAAATAACTTTTATGATGGCATGACCTTATGGTGTGATTTTCTATTTTTAGTCGTTGAGTCAATTCGATTGTATGAGAATTAAAACATCCAGGAGCACTCGGGTAAGTGATTCTGGCAAGCCGAAATCTCTTCAATATTCCTGTACTGTCACATAGGGCTAACCATTCGTTGACGTGTTACTGCGACGCTCGGTGTTACGTATCGCGAAGCCCGAGTATTCTGTTGCAAGCCTTGCTTATATATTTCGTGGTGTGCGATCCTAGAAACCTTGTTATTTTACCCCTTTCATATACTATTTGCCAAGTATCTCAATATTATCGATTCTTAAAGTATTCTCAAACGTATCTCGGGAAACAAGTGTCTGTGAGTATTAGATAAATGTGTAACAACTAACATATACAATGGAAAGGCTGAATGAAATCTATGACTTTTTACGGCTATGACCAATCGTTATAATTCACAGCAGCGAACATGCTGACCTCAGGTTTGAACCTCAATATAACGTTAACGTTCTGTGCTCTGACTACACTATAAAACGGTATGCTGTAGATAGTTTACTAACATACCTTGTTTGGCGTTGCCTGTTGTCACCTCAGTGTGCCTCGCATGCGAATAGACTGAATAGCGGTGGTGGTCTCCAATCCGAACTTTAAACTTTAAGCCCCGATATCTAGTGGTTTCGTGATAAGAACTCACGTGTACAAATAGAATGACGTCATGGTAGATTATGAGTAATACTAAGGGGTGAAGCATGTGATTTCCGGGGTGGGGGGAGGCTGGCGGATTGTCGGGAAATAAATTGTCGTAGGCCAAAAATGCTTACCAACTGATGCATGAAGACAATACATATTCTTACATTGTACACACCCCTTCTTTGCTACTTTGTATTTTGATTGAAATTTGCCTACTATTGTTAGTATCTAGATATATTTAAATGAAAAGATAACAAAAAATCTTTTAGTCCTCGAATTTCAAAAATGGCACAATGGCGTTGTAACACAATTGTGGAATTGATGTGTTATTGTTACGATCCAAAATATCGTATTTCGGAATTATGGGAATAAATTCTACATTTCGGCATTGTAGGCCATAGGTCAGAAGTAGACCCATAGTAGATGTTACTGAAAATCACATGATTGGTTAGAGAAAAGTATATAATTTATAACTTTTATGATGGCATGATCTTATGGTGTGATTTTCTATTTTTAGTTGTTGTGTAAATTACACTGTATTCGAAGTATACTTAAGATCACTCGGGTAGGTGATTCTGGCAAGCCGAAATCTCTTCTCAGTTGTGACTAATTCCCGACTTGGACCTAAACGATCCCGTACGAGAGTATGAGAGTGTGAGTGCTAGAGTGCAACGTTAGAACTATCCATACTTATACCGTTCAACTCTATGACACGCAACATTATTGCCTTCGGTAAGGAAGGTTATATATATATATATATATATATATATATATATATATATATATATATATATATATATATATATATATATATATATATATATATATATATATATATATATATATATATATATATATATATATATATATATATGAAGTCAGTGGTAAGATTTGTCCGTAGTACAGTGCTCGTACTCGTACATCAACATCTCCTGACGAGTGATTTACTCACGAAACAGGCTTGTAGAGACGAAAAACCCGACTTGATTTTCTCCTACCCTCAACATATATATATATATATATATTAGGGTTGTCTTTGTCATAGTTTTCTCAAAAACGACTGGCTCAATTCGAACGAAATTTGGTGCACATGTTCATTATAGTAAAGACTAGATCTTACTAGGTTTTGGTAAGTAATTGTTTTCGGTAATTAGGTTATATCTTCAGAATGTACGATTCAAATTCAATATAATTCAGGCATTGATGATAACAACGTGCATGTGTCATATACAGTTTGATAATATAGCTTGTAGTTTTAATGCCTCCTTTGCATAATTTAAGTAATTAGGCTAATAATGCACACTCTAAATTTGGTATAATTTGGCACATACTTCAAACATACGAAAGGGCATATATCCTGAAAAGCTTGTTGATGTGGCTTTTTATTTTAATGAGTCATTTGCATAATTAATTAAAAGCTAAATCTTAAGAATACTCTTTTCAAATTCAATACAATTTGCTACCTACATCAACCATAACAAGGTGCATAGCTTCTACAAAGCTTTGTGACGTAGCTTTTAGTTTTAATGACTCGTTCACATAATTAATGATCTTCAGTAATAAGACAATGTTTTCAAATTTCAAACTTCACACTTTAAATTCAAATTCAGCTAATTGCTAATGTTCTAATAAGCTTGGTGATGTAGTTTTAATTTTAATGACTCATTTGCATAATTAATAATCAGTTAGTACACTATACTTAAAAATGCACTCTTCAAATTCAATAAAAATGTGGTACATATACTTCAAACATAACTAATTCCATATTTTCTGTCGCATTACAACAATTATTGTGTGTTTGAGCGAAAATCTAAAGACTTTGCTCCTATGCCAAGTTTTGGATGTTTATCCACTTGCCTAGGCATCTCTATGATTATCTTTGCAATATGTACCGTCATTAGGGTGTTGTTGTGGGCATGCCACATGGTCTTGTTGTAGTATATATATCTCCATTTTTGCCTCCCATATGGAATTGTTACTCAAATCTATTCAATTCAATTCAATTGAAACTTCATTGTCTGCATATAAAAACACAGAAAATTGTCTTCAGACTCGTTAGCAAATATTACAAAAATACACATAATTCACACCAATGAAAACAGAAATAGTAATATGCATTTACATAATGACATAAACGTTCACTTGAGGCTGTCACATTGAGATCAAAATGGCTACTGCTGATGGTAAGAATGATTTTTTAAACAAGTTCTTTTTTTTT
The DNA here is from genome assembly GCF_964340395.1 of Glandiceps talaboti. Lineage (NCBI taxonomy): Eukaryota > Metazoa > Hemichordata > Enteropneusta > Spengelidae > Glandiceps > Glandiceps talaboti. Next base: position 17,722,659 of record NC_135553.1, read on the forward strand.
GCAAATGGAAACGACGTCCAGAAGCTTCTGGAAGTGAGTATGTAATGCATGTGTCCGGTCATTAACTATTTTCAATGCCTTTCTTTTTACTGACAACTGATGCAAGCGACAAAGAGAAGATTGTTTGCTACCGATGACTTTTTCAGCCATGTTGACAATGCGAGAAAGATTACTTCTGTTCTTTACTGTCAAATTACCATACCAAAGTGCAATATTAAAGGACAGCACACTCTCAATGAGAGATCTATACACCAATTGAAGGACACTTTGACTTACGCCAAAGGATCTGAGTTTCCTCAGGAGATAATTCTCTGTTGGGCTTTTTTTAAGTAATGCTTTTGATTTCAATATAATGTGGTACATATGTTAAAAATCTAAGCGCACATGTTCAATAAAGTTTGTTGATTCAGCTTAACGCCTTTACAAATAATTTGCATATTGAATTGATTTTGGTAGTTATGCTATATCTTAAGAATGCATACTTCAATTTCAATATGATTTAAATAAACAAGTTATCCATAATAAAGCTGCATATATGTCCTATAAAATGTATTGATGTAGCTTACAGGTTTAATGAATAAATTGCATAATTAATGACTTTTGTAATTGCGCTTTATCTTTAAGAATGCAAGCTTCAAATTTCATATAATTTGGTTTATCAACCCAAATAATGCTCACCTGTCCTTTAAAGTTTGTTGATATAGCTTATACTTTTAATGAGTAATTTGAATAATTAATGATTTTCGTTATGAGTTATATCTTCGGGAAACACGCTTCAAATGCAACAAAATTCGGCATATACATCAACCATGCACAAAGCACAGATGTCGTCTGAAGTCTGTTGATATAGCTTTTAATTAGAATGACTAATTTGCATAATGTACGATTTTCGTTAATTAAGTGCAAACTTCAACTTCTATATTATCGAGCCTAAATGTAAAGATACTGCCTCATTAATTATCAAAATGAGTATTGTTTATTGTTTTAAATAATTAGGCAATACGTTACCTATACAAGCTTCAAATTTCATATAATTATTTTTCCCAACTATGTGGTACACCATGTATAATAGCTATGATTTAGAATTTTACTTTCAAACAATGTGTGTAGGCCAAAAAGCCTATGGTTTTTGCCTTTATGGGAGGCATTCAGGATAAATCTGGTTTGAATGTATATCCGGCATATCAACCTTCATTTAGTTGTTATGGGCATGGTCGAACTAAGAATGACGATGAATGCCTTTACCACATATATTACCATGTAATCGAATATTTGTAACATTTGTCATTACAATGCTCATTTGAAAATTTGAAAAATAAGTAACACCACCTACAGGCTTTATTTATATATCGATTAGAGAACGATTAATGCTAATCTGCGAAACTTGTTATTATTTGATTCAATATATTGTGGTACAATGTTTTCATAAATTTACATATAAAAATCAAATCTGCCAGTTCTGAACGGTGTTATTGTACGTATGATTTATTTACTGGTATTTCTTGATAAAACGATTATATTTAACCTAGCTGTGCAATTCTTCAGTTGAGAAGAGTAATACTGATGTTGGTTGTACACAGCATACAGAAGGGTGTCAAGTTCAAGACTTTCATCCCTTGTTCTCTTACTAACGCTTTCTAGCGACTGCTTTGTATGGAAATAATCGAATCACTGCCGCATCGTAATTTGGCTTTAGGGATGGTGGGTTACTTCCTGGGGGTACAGTAAAAATGGTGTTCTGGAAAATGTTGACAAACATAAGGAACATCTCGTTTTTGGCCAGAGCTTCACCGACACATACTCTTCTACCAGCCGAGAATGGTATGTAACTTTCAGCCTTTGGGATCAAGGTACCATCTTGGGTCAGAAACCGTTCTGTGAGAGGAAGAAAAAATATTCATGTATATATAAAAAAAAACAATTTTCAGAATATAATGGTATATATACAATGTATATATATTCGTGTGTATGTATGATTGCGTATATGACTTGTGTGCAGTGACTTAAACTAAGACCACTCTAAATACATGCTAATATTGAAATATACCTGGTCTAAATTCTTCAGGATCTTTCCATTCTTTCTCTGTCATATGTATCTTCCATTGGTTAACCATTATCCATGTACCTCGTGGAAGACAATATCCACCTAAAAGTGATCATATTCACGGTCATTAGATGACTGTCCATCCATCACGAATATGATCATATGTAAACATTGCGGTTATTACAACAAGTATTAAACACTGAAGTAAAGCACTTCCTCTATGTGCTACACTCGTTTATAACATTCAAGTGTAAAGTATACTGTTTCAATTGGTTTATCTACAAGCCTAGTATGTGGTCTGTCTAATGTGGTCAATTGGTAAATGGAAAAGTATACTTTTACACTAGATATGGATGCTTTAAGCGACTGTGGTTCAAACAGAAAATGCTTTACTTTGGATTTTACTTTGTAATTCTAATGGAAAGGAATCTGCATGGATCTTCGAAATGTATGAAATTGTGAGTTAAAAGGTTTATGTGAGTCCAGGATCGCCTGGTTAGTAGGAGAGCTTCAATTTCAACGAATTACATGGACCACGTACAGTACTAGTAGATAGGCTGTCATCGGAGGAGGCATGATATGAGATGAAATTAAAGGAATGAGTGAGGACATAAAAGAACAAAGCAATGCAGGTGGTTACGAACAATTCTATCTTTTCAAAATACAGGATTTACTAAAATTGTGAAATATGTTATTGGATGTAATTATATACATTGTGTTAATACACCTGTCTTTAAACGTTCTTAGCCAAGGCGAGTTCTTATTGCTTATAAAAAACTGTATACAACAGTACTGACCGACAGATGTATCACACGTAGTTGTGTGTGGTAGTCCGATTGGTGTCACAGTACGGATTCGCATGGCTTCGTGTATGACAGCTTCACAGTATGGCAGTCTTGACCGATCTGAAAGTTGGCAAGGGCGATCTCGACCAATAGCGTTGTCAATCTCATCGTGCACCTTAGCCTGTACATCCGGGTAATTCACTAGATAGGCAACACACCAGTTTAGAGCGTGAACAGTGGTATCTAGTCCAGCTGTGAAATAGACAGAAACACAAGAGATTCATAGAATATGAATAAGAAATTGATGTGATTCTTTATAGTGTGCGATTCTGCGATTGACTAACTTCTGTGTTTTACCGACACGTCCTGTTGCACACCACTTTAACCATAGACCCTCCACCAACTGATGTAACCATAACAATGTAGGCAACAGGTTTCATGTCCCATTGTTTTCTTCCGAATCAAAACACACTTTGCAAAAAGCTTCATGCTATTCGTCATGCTTTTGTCTTTACGCTTTAAGTAGCGACATGTACAGTTACTACGATATGTAACCCCTTTCGCATATCGTTGCATATACTTTCAAAGACATCTACACTTCAGCTAAAATTATTTACCTAAAAATACGTCACCTATGGTCTGTCTGATATGTACATCTGTGATTAATCCAGCATTCTCAGTTCCCTCTGCTTCAAACTTGGCGTGGAGGAGATCATCTATCAGGTCACGATGGTTGTCTGTCAGTAATCACCAAAAAAGAGTCAAATATGTTATTCGATTACTAGAACAAAGAACTGACATCTCTCAGTTTTCGTAATTAGGCGCCGGATAAGGAGGGTTCTTCAAATCGTTCTAGTCCTGTAGGTTCCTTATTCGCATTATTTGAATTATGTATGTATGTATGTATGTATGTATGTATGTATGTATGTCTACAATGTACCCACATAGCTACCGTTTAAGCTACTTACACAGCCATAACTATATATTCCATTGTCTATAAAAGTTAGTGTTGTTGCAATTCAGGAAATACGTACGATCATAAATGAATGACAAATAGAAAGTAATATTCCCATTCAAGAAGTAAGTTCATCTATACCTTTATATTGGTCAAATGTTTCCTTGTGTTCATCAATCTTCTGTTGGATGAGTTTCAGAAATTTGTCAACTATTTCTCTCATCAACTTCTCTCCACTGGTCCGTGGAATGTAGCGGAGGAATGGAATGAGATCGGCCAACAGACCACCACTAGAAAATGCATCGACTAATTCCTTGAATAAATCCATTATCTTTTTCAATTCAGGGTCGTCTATGTCATACCTTGTTAATGATAAAGAGATTGTTGTTTATATTCATGCATGGAAATGGTGAGGTTATTGGTATCATCTATGGAAAATTCAAAATAAATATCAATAAAAATTGGTTCGTATTGAAGTGACTTTGAGCAATGGACTTTTCATCGATGTTTGTTTTTAATATGGCTGTGTTGATATATGAATTGTATTTACGTCACACTCAGAATATCAGAATATGCCTTAAAACGATCAAAATTAATCATTTTTTAAGTGGACGACATTTCGTGGAAAGGCACGCTGAGAATTGACCAAATGGTCGTTGGCCACCATGTACAACAGGCTTATTCATAATGTGAGACAGATGCACTTGATATAATGATAATAAACAAACACATGCAGTCTATACATGGAAAGGCACGCTGAGAATTGACCAAATGGTCGTTGGTCACCCTGTACAACAGGCTTATTCATAATGTGAGACAGGTGCACTTGATATAATGATAATAAACAAACACATGCAGTCTATACATTCTAATTATGTCTTGAAGCTTTAGTTTCTATGGTAACTGAAATATATATATATATATATATATATATATATATATATATATATATATATATATATATATATATATATATATATATATATATATATATATACATATAATTTCATTCTTCTTTCGCCAAGTAGAGTGCTCGATCACCTTGGAGAGCTATCATACATTTTCATTGACGTAATTCGCACTGACGTGTTCACGTCGTGGATACCTGAACTTTACCATGGATTTGGAGAGAGAACTAGACAGTGAAGATGGTGTTGTTTGTAGAAGTCCATACGGACAAAACCAAGACCAAGGAAAATCGCCTCTTGAGATGGGTGCACGCCCAAGAAGATACACAGACAAGGGTTTGCAGTTTACCTTGGAACTCAAAGAAAAAGGAAGAAAGAGAGCTTACGATAGGCATACTTCAGTATGCAGAGAAGCTGAGGAGTTACTGGTTGGAGATGTAAACCACGAAGCCTTAAAGGAAGTCTATACAAGGTGGGTCACTCTATATGATGAACTTTTAACTTCTCATGATGAATACTTCAGACTTCTCGATGTTGGAAAACAGAGAGAAGAATATATATGGTTCTCGGATCATCTAGAGTATTGCCTAGGAATTAGGCAACAAATGTAGAACATTATATATAATGAACGACCCCAGTTTAAGCATCTAGCCTCATTCAAAGATGATGAAATCACACCAGATGACAGTGTTTCATCAACAGAAAGATCATCATTTGCAAGCAGAAGTACTACATCATCTAGATTAAGTACATTATCTGCACTAAGAGCCAAAGAGAAACAACGGAAAGCAGAATTATTAGCCAGAGCTTCCACACTCAGGGCAAAACAGGAACTAGAGCAAGCTAAACTAAAGCTAAAGCTTTTTGTGTGTGTGTGTGTGTGTGTGTGTGTGTGTGTGTGTGTGTGTGTGTGTGTGTGTGTGTATATATATATATATATATATATATATATATATATATATATATATATATATATATATATATACACTAATTCAGATATCTGGTTAGTGTTGTTATTATACGTAGGTACTATTAGGTTGGGTATACATTCTATACATTCTAATTATGTCTTGAAGCTTTAGTTTCTATGGTAACTGATATATATATATATATATATATATATATATATATATATATATATACACACACACACACACACACACACACACACACACACACACACACACACACACACACACACTAATTCAGATATCTGGTTAGTGTTGTTATTATACGTAGGTACTATTAGGTTGGGTAAAGATTACGATTGCTACACATGAAATAGTTACTTATCAATGTGTATGACGTAAGACATAGCATACCTACCGTTTGCCAAAGGACATGTTACAAATGACATTGGCAATCATTGTAAATATCAATGGTGTCGGATCGAAGGGTTCTCCAGCTCCGACTGTTTTCATTAATAGTGGAAGAGCATCCTCACTTACAGCTCTCTCTAATCGCTCTCCACTGGCATAATTTCTGGCGTTATAAAAAGAAATACAATTTGACAAGAAAGAACTATTAAATACGTTAATTACAAACCGGAAAAGATGCAATTACTATAAATCTCAACTACATGTAAATGATTTAAAACGACCACATTTGATATAAATACTAAATGAACAATTTTGACGTTTATTAGCATTCATGATGGAATGATAAACAATGATACTTGGTAAAACTTCAAATAGTGTTATGCGATGTATGAGTATACATTTGAGTTATTAAAAGTTTGTTTGTTTGATTATAGAAAATGCAGAGAATCTAGAGAGTCAATCTTTCTCGCTTCTTATTTTAAATATGATTCACAAACTTCCCTTACTGCTTGGTGTACTAATTTTCGGGAGTCGGTAGCTACTATATGTCTTTCCCGCCTTCAGAATTAATGTCCGCTATAATAGAGATTCCACTTCAAAGGTGATTTAATAACTTGCCTTATTGCTTGGTGTACTAATTTCCTGTGATATTTCCATGCAGGAGTGAAGTCAGCAATAACTATGTTTTTCCGGCCTTCGGAAAGAATGTCCGCTAAAATAAAGATTCCCATCAGAAAATGAACACTAAAGACACTGTACTACAACTGAATCGAAACCGTTTTTAAATAATGCTCCCAGCTTGCTGGCTTGGATTACCGAAAAAAGATCATTTAAATTACAAATGATAAGACTGTTCACATCATCTTGTATCGATTATTTTTGTCATCTAGCCAACCCTGGGAACATCATTACAAACGATCACATATTTGACAACAATTACACATATTGACCAAAAATGACACTTGTAACTAATTTGCGGGCCATATAATCTTTTATCGATTATCTAAAAATTCCTAATAATATCAGGACTAATCACAAACCACTAGTTGAGGGATTCATTATATTTTAAAAGCCAAAACAGCATGTAATTTTGTAAAGAACTGTTTTGCATATCACTGAGGAATTGAGAAATCTGGTCATAAACAATCCTTTTCCTAAACATTCCCAGGAACATACCGACCACATTTTACACTAATATATCAACTACATGTACTTTTGGAGTGTAAGATTATTAAACCACAAACAATGCATATCAACAATGATGTCACGTCATGAACAATTTTCATCTATATATCCCTAGGAACATCATCATATTTCAGCCCTATATGATCAGTAGTAATCACAAACACAACTCTTTCTTCTAACAACTGGGCTTGGCATTGTATGGGCAATTTCCAAGAGGTGTGAAGCTTCCAACTTTCTTTAATTCCTTATCATACATTGTCCCTAGTCATCGAAGTCAAACTTGTCAAGCAGCATGATGCGATAAGCATGAACATCACTTCGCTGGGTCTAATGCACCTTCACTTTAAGAATGTCTCGGTGTAATGATATGAGATGTTAATCATACACGGTAATTTCCAATACCAACTTAATAATACATTTAAACCTGCATGGAACATGTTGGAAAGTTTAGTTTTTTTTACAAATCACAAGAGGTTCGTGTGATACTTACATGAATAGATATAGGGTCGTCCAGCAAAGTCATTCTGTTTAGCGACAAGTGATTCTCTGACCAACTTAATGTTATTTAGCACAACACAGTGAGTAAGTCCAATGTTCAGAGTGAATATATCGCCATACTTTTCAGACAGTTTCGTTAACTTGGTATGCGGGTCTTTAGCGATCACTGCAAATAGTCAAAGAAGGAATAAACGTCAGTAAAAACGATTTATGGTCCATCTCTTCAGGCCCCATTTTGAAATCCTATTGTATTCTTCTGTGACAGAGCGCCCTCACAGTATGGATGATGAATGCATTACATATGGAAAATAAGAGAAACACATTATTCTAATGAATACGAGAGAAATGGTGAAAACGTTCAAAGAATTTCCTATTGCATCTCTATAGTGGTTTTCAAATGTATGGATGCTGACAGATAAAAACTAAAAACTTACACATTGCACTGCCTATAACAGGCCATCCGACTGGTCCAGGGGGAAAACCAGCGGGTTTGATCATTCCATAGAGGAGGTGACATACCAGCAGACCAAGCAATAACAATAGAACATATGTCGGGTTTGATAGTATACTAAAGAGGTGGCCTATGATTGCAGAAATCATTTTGGCTGGAAAAAAGGGATGCAACAAGAATAACGTTATCAAACTGTGAAGCGATTGACGATTAGTGCTTGACTGTCAGTAAACCAACACAATGGACATATTTTTGACGACTTCTACATTAACTTTCTTAAACTTTCTTAAAATAATTCTAGTACCTGTTATAATTTTATATTTCAATGACCTTGCATCATTCACTAAACACATGATGAGTTGAATTAGTCTAATTAGGATTGTCTTTACGTTAGGATTACGTCGTGTGGGTGTAGACATGCATTAATGAACCTGTTACATATCTACACTGCGTAGTGTTGTCTAGTTTGATTTAGTTGTGGAGGGGTCGAGGGCCCACTGTTTAGATTGGTTGGTTGACTGACTATTAAGTTCTTTCCGGTACCTCGCTCGTCATCACCATAAAGGGAAGGCTTAGTCAGTACTACTGATTTAGTGTGTGGACACTTTAGAGGGTGGGTGGGTGGGCGGTAAGTGTCCTGCTCCGCAGTGAGAAGGCACAATTATTACACCTGGGTAAAACCCTTAAAAACCCTTCTCATGCATATTTATAGTTGATAAGCCAATCACTGCTTAGTGTAGATAGTTACATATCTACACTGCGTAGTGTTGTCTAGTTTGATTTAGTTGTGGAATGGTCGCGGGTCCACTGTCTCCTCTCTGTGTTTTCCTCCACTTGTCCACTCCCAACACCCCCTCTCTCCAATACTCATCAACCCACTTACACCAACTTGAGAGGTTGACTAAGGTATTGAATCTGCAAACATTATCTATCCATTCAGGTATATTCTTGAGACTATAGGGTGTTGGTCTTGCCTGCTGTCAAACTTCACGAATTCTGTCATCCAATGTCACTATATTTTTAGGCAGCGGTAGTACCCAACTTTATACTAAATCGTTGTCTCATTTGATTTCTATTTACATATCTCTGTAGTTACTATGTATAAATATCAGTCAAATATTAGCTATTATACCAATCAGACATGTGAAAGTATAATGCGACCCAGGTCAAAATGTTTCTATTAATCGTCGCTTCCTATTTTGTTGGGCGCTAGAACCTGACCCGTTTCTAATCTTATTCATAGATTCATAGATTCATTCTGACTATAGGCCTGTCTGGCTTCTACTGTTAGCTCTGTGCTCACTCAGTCATGAGGTTCCTGTGTACCTTCAAGTTTATCAATACCTTGCAAAATACTGACACATTTTCAAGTCTCAGTACTTTTAGCAAAAGATGTCCTAAATGAAATAGTTGATGTGTGAATTTAACGCAATTTCGGTAATTTTATGTTCTTTGAATTTATTTTATTTCTATTTTTACTAGTTTTGTAAATATTGTATGCATTTTAGTCTTTCCAATTTCAGAGTGTCTGTAAATGGGGTAATCCTGTAGACATCTCAAATAAATAAATAAAATAAATAAATAAATACATACTAGTCTAATATCGTATTGCAAGTAGCTCCAGCTTGGGGACGGTTTCAATAAATGTTAATGTACTAGTCTAGCATATGCTATTATAGGTAGCTCCAGCTTGGGGACGATCTCGGGAAATGTTATTGTGTTAGTGTAATATGGTATCGTAAGTAGCTCAACGCTGGGGACTGTCCCAGAACATGGGTTTGTTCTAGTCTAGCATATATGCTATTGTAAGTAGCCCCAGCTTGGGGACGGTCTCGGTAAATGTTAATGTACTAGTCTAATATCGTATTGCAAGTAGCTCCAGCTTGGGGACGGTCTCGGTAAATGTTAATGTACTAGTCTAATATCGTATTGCAAGTAGCTCCAGCTTGGGGACGGTCTCGGTAAATGTTAATGTACTAGTCTAATATCGTATTGCAAGTAGCTCCAGCTTGGGGACGGTCTCGGTAAATGTTATTGTGCTAAATGTAATATGGTATTGTAAGTAGTTCCAGGCTGGGGACTGTCCTAGTTGCAATAATTGTAGCGTCTTGTTGCGGTTTTGAAGGTTACGTTTTTCGTCTGTTTTGGTGACTTTTTAAGTTTTAGGTGCGGGTTAAGGTGAAATGCACCTCGACTTCGGTCAATGATTTTTAGTAATGCCCCCCCCCCCCATTAAACTTTTAGGGGGTTATGAACACAGTGTATTTATAAGCCCTCCACATGGAAACTAAAAAACACATTAACGAAACATTGGGAACTGCTAGAAAATAATGTAACCTTGAACAAACTCTACCCGACCACACGAATCATATCACAAAAAAGGAACAAAAATCTTAAAGCTAAACTGAATTCTCTATAGGCCATAAAAGCCAGGCTGAAAAAAAGCCAGGCTGGTCATAATATACTCAAAATACTCGCATCTCTGCTTGATGAACAAAATTGAATTTTAAGCCAAACAAAAGCGGGAACACTGTCCCGTTAGACAGAACTGCGACTGATGAAGGACCCCAACAGCCGGTCCGAAACGTCTAAAAAGAAGGGCCAACTAAGTATCGGCCCGGGGACATATCGCCAATGTCTTCCCTGCTAATTTACCCTAATACTAGGGTCAATAACCTTGACAAAACGGTCACGTGGATAACTGACCTTCAAACCGATTTATTAACACACAAAAAAATAATCAAGTCTGAACCAGCGTGGAAAAATATTTCCACTTATTAACAAACTTGATCTAACAACCCACAGTTGGTTACATGGTAAACGGAATTTAACATTGGTGGTATTCGGAGTCCCCTTCCCCCTCTTTCTACTTACAACCTAATGATTTCAATTCCTAAAAGGGTAAAAAAATAAAGAGTATCGATAAAAAGGCAGATGGACAGAACAACGATAAACGTACGCTTACGGTACCACTGCGAACGGTATCGATACAGAAACACCACAAGGATAAACGAAAGCATTTCACGAACTTGTTTCTAGGGGGCGTCCTGGGCTTGGAGGTGTCCTGGCCTGGAGGAGTGCCCTGGGCCTGAGCCTGGAGGTATGCTGTTAGACTTTTATGGTTTCAATGGAACCGATATATGATAGGGACCCTCTCCATAAACACGAGTGCGCAATCACATTAATGATTGAAGGCAAGGGTTAACAATTCGTTGACGTGTCACTGCGACGGGCTTGGTGTTACGTTTCGCGAAGCCCGAGTGTTCTGATGCAATTCTTGTTTATATTTACGGAGTGTGCGATCCTAGAAACCTTGTTATTTTATACCCGTTTCATATATTATTTGCCAAGTATCTCAATGGTGTAACACATAAGGAACATGGAAGGGCTGAATGAAATCTATGACGCGTAGCTTTATGGCTATGACCGACCGTTATAATTTACAGCAGTGAACATACGCATACTGACCTCACTTAAGGTCAGGTTGAACCTCAATACTAAGTTCTGTGCTCTGACTACACTATAAAGCAGTAAGCTGTAGATAGTATACTAACATACCTTGTTTGACGATGCCCGTTGTCACCTCAGTGTGCCTCTAATGCGAATACGTACACTGGATAGAGGCTGTATTCGGTAGTCACGTGATAAGAACGTAAGTGTACAAATAGAATGACGTCATGGTAGTCTATGAGTAATACTAAGGGGTAAAAGCATTTGATTTACCGTTTGAAGATTGTCGGGAAATAAATTGTCGTCGGCCAAAAAGTGGGAAAAAATGCTGACCAAGTGAAGACAACAATTTTTTTCCATTGTATGAGGTAAAAGAATTGTGGTACATGTGTCTCTGAATTTTAGACTCTCGTCAAAGGTTTATACTAAATGTTGGCAAATACTGACACCGTCAAATCAAAGTTAAGAATACTGACCTGGCTTAGTACTTAGAATTTTTAAAGAACGTAAACGTTCACGAGTTTTCTGAATAAACACTTTTTGACCAGGAGAGGGTATTGTTATTTAACATTACATGTTAAATAACAGGATTACCAGATTATCACTCTTTTAGCATTGAATTTCAAACATTTCCAGGGACACAAGGGAAACCCCCTCCCTCCCGTACCCACCCCTTCTTTGCTACTTTGTATTTTGATTCAAATTACCAACTATTTTAGTATCTCGATATATTTTAAAAAACAAACAAAAGAAAGCATTCTTGATTTTTAAATATGGAACCAATGGCGTTGTAACACAACTATAGAATTGATGTGTTATTACCTTCCGTGAGGAAGATTATATATTAGTGATGGAATGTGTGTGTGTGTGTGTGTGTGTGTGTGTGTGTGTGTGTGTGTGTGTGTGTGTGTGTGTGTGTGTGATAGTTTTTTCCAAAAAAGACTGGCCCAATTCGAATGAAATTTGGTGCTTGTATTATTCATGGTAAAGACTAGAACCAGTTCAGTTTTGGTAAACATACCATGAATATTAATGAGCTATTTATATAATTAATTGTTTTCGGTAATTAGGCTATATCTTGAGAATGATGATTTAAATTTGATATAATTCGGGACATGCATTGATGATAACAACGTGCATGTGTCATATAAAGTTTGATAATATAGCTTGTAGTTTTAATGACTCCTTTGCATAATAATTTAATGCACAATTCAAATTCGATATAACTTGGCACATACTTCAAACATTAGAAGGGGCAAAAGCTTGTTGATGTCGCTTTTTATTTTATGGAGTAATTTGCATAACTAATGATATTAATGATAATTAGGCTAAATGTTAAGAAAGCACTTCTCAAATTCAATATAAGTTGCTACCTACATCAACCATAACATGGTGCATAGCTTCTACAAAGCGTGTGCTGTAGCTTTTAGTTTTAATGACTCAATCTAATAATTAATAATCTTCAGTAATAAGCCCATATTTTCAAATTTCAAACTTTATACTTTAAATTCAAATCCAACTAATCGCTAATGTTCTGATAAGCTTGGTGATGTTGTTTTTAGTTTCAATGACTCATTTGCATATTTAATAATTTTCAGTAATTAGACTATACATGTACTCACAAATGCACTCTTCAAATTCAATAAAATGTGGTACATACTTCAAACATAACTAATTCCATATGTTGCATTCCAACAATTATTGTGCGTAGGAATGAAAATCTAAAGACTCTGCTCTTATGCCCAGTTTAAATCTGTTTAAAAATGTTTTATGTACACCATAAAGTTACTGTTAGTATTGGTAGCATCTTCATTTCTGAGTCAGTTACGTCAATGTTTTGAAGGTTTATCCACTTGCCAAACATGGTGTCATTTTTGCAATACATATCACTGTTTCAATGATGCTATGAGCTTGGTCTTGTTGCTAGGCATATGGGCATTCTCGTTTTGGCCACCATGAGTACCTTAAAGCCAGTTAAGAAAACAGTAAACATTTCACACAGTATTCTTATTGATCATATATGTTTGGAGTGGTCAAAGGACATCACAACTCCCTCTCTTAGCTCTTGTATGGTGTTTATTAGTTATTCATTATGTAAATTTGGACTTTATTGACAATAAATGGGAGAACACTTGTAAGAGAGCAGAGTAGCTCTCCACGTTTATGGGAAATGAGTTGAACGAGTACATATGCTCAGTTCTCTGCTGTCCTGATTGTGTTTGTCCGGGCTTTGAATATAAACCTGTGTGATGTCCACTCAACCAATTCTCTAAAGTTCAAGTAATCCCGTGTGCAAGTACAGATATGATAGTGACCCTTTGTATAGATACATGATCTACTTGCTGTGCCCAGAGATCTTAGTAACATATTCTCTTAGCCATAACTTTGTAATATATGTAAATTAATGTATATAGGCTATACGAGAATAATGTAATAATAATATTCTTTTATAAACTTATGCACCGAGAAGGCAAAGTGATGATGACTGATCCTGATGTGAGGTGTTCAGTGTCATGGCAGGAGCTGTTATAAGCTGAAGACTTTGCTCCTATGCCAAGTTTAAATCTGTTTAAAATTATGTTATATACACCATAAATTTACTGTTGGTATGGGCAACATCTTCATTGCTGGGTCAGTTATGTCAATCTTTTAAAAGTTTATCCCCTTGCCAAACAAGTTGTTATTTGTCCAATACATATCACCGTTTCTTTGATGCAATGGGCTTGGTCTTGTTGCTAGGCGTATGGGCATTCTCTCTATGATTATCTTTGCAATATGTACCATCATTTGGGCGTTGTTGTGGGCATGCCACATGGTCTTGTAGTAGTATATATATCTCCATTTTTTGCCTACCACAAGGAATAGTTAATCCGTTCAATTCGATTCAATTCAATTCAATTGTGTTCAAAATGGCCACTATTGATGGTAAGAATGATTTTTTAAACAAGTTTTTTTTTTGCAAATGGAACCCTGTAACGACGTCCAGAGGGAAGCTTCTGGAAGTGAGTATGTAATGGATGTGTCCGGTCATTAACTATTTTCAATGCCTTTCTTTTTACTGACAACTGATGCAAGTGACAAAGAGAAGATTGCTTGCTACCGATGACTTTTTCAGCTATGTTGACAATGCGAGAAAGCTTACTTCTGTTCTTTACTGTCAGATTGCCAAACGAAAGTGCAATATTAGAGGACAGCACACTTTCAATGAGAGACCTATACACCAATTGAAGGACACTTTGACTTGCACCAAAGGATCTGAGTTTCCTCAGGAGATAATTCACTGTTGGGCTTTTTTTAAGTTATGCTTTTGTTTGTTTGTTTGTCTGTTTGTTTGTTTGTTTGTTTGTTTGTTTGTTTGTTTGTTTGTTTGTTTGTTTGTTTGTGTTTGTGTGTGTGTGTGTGTGTGTGTGTGTGTCTGTCTGTCTGTCTGTCTGTCTGTCTGTCTGTCTGTCTGTCTGTCTGTCTGTCTGTCTGTCCCTGTGTATGTCTGTCCCTGTGTATGTATGTATGTATGTATGTATGTATGTATGTATGTATGTATGTATGTATGTATGTATGTATGTATGTATGTATGTATGTATGTACGTACGTACGTATGTATGTATGTATGTATGTATGTATGTATGTATGTATGTATGTATGTATGTATGTATGTATGTATGTATGTATGTATGTATGTATGTATGTATGTATGTATGTATGTAGGTGTGTTTGTCTGTGAACACGATATCTCAAAAACTACAGCATCGATTCTGATGAACCTTGCTACATATCTTCTATGTGCTACTAGAAAAAGCTAACTAGAGTTTGGTAAACAACCAATGAACATTAATGAGTCATTTGTACAATTAATGGTTTTTAGTAATTAGGCTATATTTTGGACACACACTTCAAATTCAATATATATATATATATATATATATATATATATATATATATATATATATATATATATATATATATATATATATATATATATATATATATATATCAATATAATGTCGTACATATGCTAAACACATGTTCCATAAAGTTTGTTGATTCAGCTTAACACCTTTACAAATAATTCGCATATTGAATGAATTTCGGTAGTTATGCTATATCTTAAGAATGCATACTTCGATTCCAATATGATTTAAATAAACAAGTTATCCATAACAAAGTGCATATATGTCCTATAAAGTTTGTTAATGTAGCTTACAGGTTTAATGAATAAATTGCATAATTAATGACTTTTGTAATTGTGCTTTATCTTTAAGAATGCAAGCTTCAAATTTCATATACTTTGGTTTATATATCAACCCTAATAATGCTCACATGTACTTTAAAGTTTGTTGATATAGCTTATACTTTTAATGAGTAATTTGAATAATTAATGATTTTCGTTATGAGTTATATCTTCGGTATACACGCTTCAAATGCAATAAAATTTGGCATATACATCTACCATGCACAAAGCACACATGTCGTCTGAAGTCTGTTGGTATGGTTTTTAATTTGTCTAATGACTAATTTGCATAATTTACGATTTTCGTTAATTAAGTGCAAACTTCAAATTCTACTATATTATCTTATCTGAAATTTAAAGCTTATATGTAATGATACTGCCTCATTAATTATCAAAATTAGTATTGTTTAATGTTTTAAATAATTAGGCAATACATTACCCATACAAGCTTCAAATTTCATATAATTATTTTTCCCAACTATGTGGTACACCATGTATAATAGCTATGATTTAGAATTTTACTTTCAAACAATGTGTGTAGGCCAAAAAGCCTATGGTTTTTGCCTTTATGGGAGGCATTCAGGATAAATCTGGTTTGAATGTATATCCGGCATATCCACCTTCATTTGGTTGTTGTGGGCATGGTCGAACTAAGAATGACGATGAATGCCTTTACCACATATATTACCATGTAATCGAATATTTGTAACATCTGTCATTACAATGCTCATTGAGATTTGAAAAATAAGTAACACCACCTACAGGCTTTATTTACATATCGATTAGAGAACGATTAATGCTAATCTGCGAAACTTGTTATTATTTGATTCAATATATTATGGTACAATGTTTTCATAAATTTACATATGAAATCAAATCTACCAGTTCTGAACGGTGTAATTGTACGTATGATTTATTTACTGGTATTACTGGTATTTCTTGATAAAACGATTATATTTAACCTAGCTGTGCAATTCTTCAGTTACGAAGAGTAATACTGATTTTGGATGTACACAGCATACAGAAGGGTGTCAAGTTCAAGACTTTCATCCCTTGTTCTCTTACTAACGCTTTCTAGCGACTGCTTTGTATGGAAATAATCGAATCACTGCCGCATCGTAATTCGGCTTTAGGGATGGTGGGTTACTTCCTGGGGGTACAGTAAAAATGGTGTTCTGGAAAATGTTGACAAACATAAGGAACATCTCGTTTTTGGCCAGAGCTTCACCGACACATACTCTTCTACCAGCTGAGAATGGTATGAAACTTTCAGCCTTTGGGATCAAGGTACCATCTTGGGTCAGAAACCGTTCTGTGAGAGGAAGAAAAAATATTCATGTATATTAAAAAAAAAAAAATAATTCAGAATATAATGGTATATATACAATGTATATATATTCGTGTGTATGTATGATTGCGTATATGACTTGTGTGCAGTGACTTAAACTAAGACCACTCTAAATACATGCCAATATTGAAATATACCTGGTCTAAATTCTTCAGGATTTTTCCATTCTTTCTCTGTCATATGAATCTTCCATTGGTTAACCATTATCCATGTACCTCGTGGAAGACAATATCCACCTAAAAGTGATTATATTCATGGTCATTTAGATGTCCATCCATCACGAATATGATCATATGTAAACATTGCGGTTGCTGCAACGAGTATTAAACACTGATCAGAAGTAAAGCACTTCCTTCCTCTATGTGCTACACTCGTTTATAACATTCAAGTGTAAAGTATACTGTTTCAATTGGTTTATCTACAAGCCTAGTATGTGGTCTGTCTAATGTGGTCAATTGGTAAATGGAACAGTATACTTTTACACTTGATATGGATGCTTTAAACGACTGTGGTACAAACAGAAAATGCTTTACTTTGGATTTTACTTTTTAATTCTAATGGAAAGGAATCTGCATGGAACTTCGAAATGTATGAAATTGTGAGTTAAAAGGTTTATGTGAGTCCTGGTTAGTAGGAGAGCTTAAATTACAACGTACAGTACTAGTAGATCGGCTGTCATCGGAGGAGGCATGATATGAGATGAAACTAAAGGAATGAGTGAGGACATAAAAGAACAAAGCAATGCAGGTGGTTACGAACAACTCTATCTTTTCAAAATACAGGATTTACTAAAATTGTAAAATATGTTATTAGATGTAATTATATACATTGTGTTAATACACCTGTCTTAAACGTTCTTCGCCAAGGCGAGTTTTTATTGCTTATAAAAACTGTATACAACAGTACTGACCGACAGATGTATCACACGTAGTTGTGTGTGGTAGTCCGATTGGTGCCACAGTACGGATTCGCATGGTTTCGTGTATGACAGCTTCACAGTATGGCAGTCTTGACCGGTCTGAAAGTTGGCACGGGCGATCTCGACCAATAGCGTTGTCAATCTCATCATGCACCTTAGCCTGTACATCCGGGTAATTCATTAGATAGGCAACACACCAGTTTAGAGCGTGAACAGTGGTATCTAGTCCAGCTGAGAAATAGACAGAAACACAAGAGATTCATAGAATATGAATAAGAAATTTATGTGATTCTTCATATTGTGCGATTCTGCGAATGACTAACTTCTGTGTTTTATCGACACGCCCTGTTGCACACCACTTTAACCATAGACCCTCCACCAACTGATAGACCCTCCACCAGTTGGTTCTTTTGATGTAACCATAACAATGTAGGCAACAGGTTTCATTTCCCATTGTTTTCTACCGAATCAAAACACACATTGCAAAAAGCTTCATGCTATACTTCATGCTTTGACTGACATGTCAATTGTCTTTACGCTTTAAGTAGCGACATGTACAGTTACCACGATATGTAACCCCTTTCGCATATTGTTGCATATACTTTCAAAGACATCTACAATTCAGCTAAAATTATTTACCTCCAAATACGTCAGCTATGGTCTGTCTGATATGTACATCTGTGATTAATCCAGCATTCTCACTTCCTTCTGCTTCAAACTTGGCGTGGAGGAGATCATCTATCAGGTCACGATGGTTGTCTGTCAGTAATCACCAACAAAGAGTCAAATATGTTATTCAAATACTAGAACAAAGAACTGACATCACGGTTTTCGTAATTAGGCGCCGGATAAGGGGGGTTCTTCAAATCGTTCTAGTCCTGTAGGTTCCTTATTCGCATTATTTGAATTACGTATGTATGTATGTATTCTTTGTATGTATGTATGTATGTACATGTATGTATGTATGTATGTATGTATGTATGTATGTATGTATGTATGTCTACAATGTACCCACATAGCCAATGTACCCACATAGCTACCGTTTAAGCTACTTACACAGCCATAACTATTGAACAATTGTTTATAAAAGTTAATGTTGTTGCAATTCAGGAAATACGTACGATCATAAATGAATGACAAATAGAAAGTAATATTCCCATTCAAGAAGTAAGTTCATCTATACCTTTATATTGGTCAAATGTTTCCTTGTGTTCATCAATCTTCTGTTGGATGAGTTTCAGAAATTTGTCAACTGTTTCTCTCATCAACTTCTCTCCACTGGTCCGTGGAATGTAGCGGAGGAATGGAATGAGATCGGCCAACAGACCACCACTAGAAAATGCATCGACTAACTCCTTGAATATATCCATTATCTTTTTCAATTCAGGGTCGTCTATGGCATACCTTGTTAATGATAAAGAGATTGTTGTTAATATTCATGCATGGAAATGGTGAGGTTATTGGTATCATCTATGGAAAATTCAAAATAAATATCAATAAAAATTGGTTCGTATTGAAGTGACTTTGAGCAATGGATTTTTCATCGATGTTTTTTTTTTAATATGGCTGTGTTGATATATGAATTGTGTTTACGTCACACTCAGAATATCAGAATATGCCTTGAAACGATCAAAATTAATCATTTTTTAGTGGATGACATTTCGTGGAAAGGCACTCTGAGAATTGACCAAATGGTCGTTGGCCACCCTGTACAACAGGCTTATTCATAACGTGAGACAGATACACTTGATATAATGATAATAAACAAACACATGCAGTCTATACATTCTAATTATGTCTTGAAGCTTTAGTTACTATATATATAGTTTTGGTAGTACTGGAACTCTTTCTTGGTTGTAACTCGGAGTTTCACGCATAGTGCGATCATCAGACAACTCTGAGGCCTACTCTCTGGGTGTGCTGTATATATAGAGTGTAGACAATAGAAATACCATCACTATTGTCTGTGTCGGTGAGTTGGTGTTGTATGTATGTGTGGAGGTGTTGGTTGTTATTGTGTGAGGTATTGGGTGCGGACAAGTAGGTGTTGGCGGGTTGTTACATGTTGGGCTTTGATTTATATTTGATATATATATATGTATATATATATACACATTGATAAGTAACTATTTCATGTGTAGAACTCGTGATCTTTACCCCATCCTAATAGTACCTGCGTATAATAACAACACTAACCAGATATTTGAATAAGTATATATATATATATATATATATATATATATATATATATATATATATATATATATATATATATATATATATATATATATATATATATATATATATATATACTAATTCAGATATCTGGTTAGTGTTGTTATTATACGTAGGTACTATTAGGATGGGGTAAAGATTACGAGTTCTACACATGAAATAGTTACTTATCAATGTGTATGACGTAAGACATAGCATACCTACCGTTTGCCAAAAGACATGTTACAAATGATATTGGCAATCATTGTAAATATCAAGGGTGTCGGATCAAAAGGTTCTCCAGCTTCAACAGTTTTCATCAATTGTGGAAGAGCATCCTCACTTACAGCTCTCTCTAATCGCTCTCCACTGGCATAATTCCTGGAGTTATAAAAAGAAATACAATTTGACAAGAAAGAACTATTAAATATGTTAATTACAAACCGGAAAAGATGTAATTACTATAAATCTCAACCACATGTAAATGATTTACATGAAGTTGATATAAATACTAATTGAACAATTTTG
Source organism: Glandiceps talaboti (assembly GCF_964340395.1). NCBI lineage: Eukaryota > Metazoa > Hemichordata > Enteropneusta > Spengelidae > Glandiceps > Glandiceps talaboti. Next base: position 17,743,491 of record NC_135553.1, read on the forward strand.
ACGTTTATTAGCATTCATGATGGAATGATATACAATGATACTTGGTAAAACTTCAAATAGTGTTATTCGATGTATGAGTATACATTTGAGTTATTAAAAGTTTGTTTGTTTGATTATAGAAAATGCAGAGATTCTAGAGAGCCAATCTTTCTCGCTTCTTATTTTAAATATGATTTACAAACTTGCCTTACTGCTTGGTGTACTAATTTTCTGGAGTCGGTAGCTACTATGTCTTTCCCGCCTTCAGAATTAATGCCCTCTATAATAGAGATTCCACTTCAAAGGTGATTTAATAACTTGCCTTATTGCTTGGTGTACTAATTTCCTGTGATATTTCCATGCAGGAGTGAAGTCAGCAACAACTATGTTTTTCCGGCCTTCGGAAAGAATGTCCGCTAAAAAGAGTTTCCCATCAGAAAATTAACACTAAAGACACTGTACTACAACTGATTCGAAACTGTTTTTAAATAATGCTCCCAGCTTGCTTGCTTGGATTTAAAAGACCATTTAAATGACAAATTTTAAGACTGATCACATCATCTTGTATCGATTATTTTTGTCATCCAGCCAACCCTGGGAACATCATTACAAACGATCACATATTTACAATAACAACTGCACATATTGACCAAAAATGACACTTGTAACTAAATTGCGAGCCATATAATCTTTTATCGATTATCTGAAAATTCCTAATATTATCAGGACTAATCACAAACCACTAGTTGAGGGATTCATTATATTTTAAAAGCCAAAACAGCATGTAGTTTTGTAAAGAACTTTTTTGCATATCAGGAATTGAGAAATCTGGTCATAAACAATCCTTTTCCTAAACATTCCCAGGAACATACTGACCACATTTTACACTAATATGTCAACTACATGTACTTTTGGAGTGTAAGATTATTAAACCACAAACAATGCATATCAACAATGATGTCACGTCATGAACAATTTTCATCTATATATCCCTAGGAACATCATCATATTTCAGCCCTATATGATCAGTAGTAATCACAAGCACAACTCTTTCTTCTAACAACTGGGCTTGGCATTGTATGGGCAATTTCCAAGAGGTGTGAAGCTTCCAACTCTCTTTAATTCCTTATCATACATTTGTCCCTAGTCGTCGTAGTCAAACTTGTCAAGCAGCATGATGCGATAAGCATGAACATCACTTGTCTGGGTCTAGTGCACCTACACTTTAAGAATGTCTCGGTGTAATGATATGAGATGTTAATCATACACGGTAGTTTCCAATACCAACTTAATAATACATGTAAACCTGCATGGAACATGTTGGAAAGGGTTCTTTTACATATTACAAGAGGTTCGTGTGATACTTACATGAATAAATATAGGGTCGTCCAGCAAAGTCATTCTGTTTAGCGACAAGTGATTCTCTGACCAACTTAATGTTATTTAGCACAACACAGTGAGTAAGTCCAATGTTCAGAGTGAATATATCGCCATACTTTTCAGACAGTTTCGTCAACTTGGTATGCGGGTCTTTAGCGATCACTGCAAATAGTCAAAGAAGGAATAAACGTCAGTAAAAACGATTTATAGTCTATCTCAGGCCCCATTTTGAAATCTTATTGTATTCTTCTGTGACAGAGCGCCCACACAGTACGGATGATGAATGCATTACATATGGAAAATAAGACAAAAACATTATTCTAATGATTACGATATAAATGGTGCCAACGTTCAAAGAATTGTCTATTGCATCTCTATAGTGGTTTTCAAATATATGGATGCTGACAGATAAAAACTGAAAACTTACACATTGCACTGCCTATAACAGGCCATCCGACTGGTCCAGGGGGAAAACCAGCGGGTTTGATCATTCCATATAGGAGGTGACATACCAGCAGACCAAGCAATAACAATAGAACATATGTCGGGTTTGATAGTATACTAAAGAGGTGGCCTATGATTGCAGAAATCATTTTGGCTGGAAAAAAGGGATGCAACAAGAATAACGTTATCAAACTGTGAAGCGATTGACGATTAGTGCTTGACTGTCAGTAAACCAACACAATGGACATATTTTTGGCGACTTCTATATTAACTTTCTTAAACTTTCTTAAAATAATTCTAGTACCTGTTATAATTTTATATTTCAATGACCTTGCATCATTCACTAAACATATGATGAGTTGAATTAGTCTAATTAGGATTGTCTTTATAATTTACGTTAAGATTACGTCGTGTGGGTGTAGACATGCATTAATGAACCTGTGTGATGAACTTACATCCCTTTAAGGTATTCCTTTGGTACTTAGCATCAGCGGCATTTTCACTCGTGGAATCCAGAATTTGGGACGCCATTCACAGACATTTATCAAACTGTAGTTGTAAATTCTTCATTTAAATGTTTTTGTATAGTATAGTCTAAGGTAACATCACCTTTAAAACGCACAATAGTGAACGAACTGAGAGATTCATTTTTTTTAGTTTACTATTTACATTTTACAGTTTCACACGACTACATTGTAAGTTTTAGACTGCATGAACTATCTAGCATATTAGTATTGTAGACTGTGGGTAAACTGACCCCTTTCCACCAAGTATTAAAATAGCATCCGCAATCACAAAAGTGTTTAGCCTATTATTCGAGGGAAAAAATAAACACTGACGTCAACTAGCAACGTTTACTAAGTAGTCAGTTCAAACAACTCAGGCAACTGAACTGAAAAGCATGACGTCATATAGTCATATTGTATACATTGACTGAAATGAGTTGGCAAATAACATAATTATAAAATCTGTCGAAAGTGTCCTGAATTCATCGAATTTCTCTTGGAATGGCAGAAGTACATTATTGGTCCCTATCCCAATGGAAGGAAATGTTACGAATCAAATTATAACACTTTAATACAAAGGGACTGGAAAATATGTCAAAGAGTGCAAGTTCATTCACGGTGGTATTCATCACGAGATATTTAAATGAACGATTGTTGTTACATGCCATAGCATTTGTAGTCTATCTGCTAGACCTCGGATGTTCTTCCGATACAATACGACACACGACCGAACATCGATATCGAGGATGGAACATCCATGTTCGGGCAAGCCCTCATTGCGAACTTATTTCGCTTATAGTATCGAAAGAGCCGAACGTCTAGCAGCAAGACTATAGCATTTGTTGTCTGAACATCAGCCCATTACAGTAGTACATGTACTATAGTGGTCTACTTTTGGTGTAATCATAAAGTAAACATTCAACTTTTATTGGTGAAGGCAGCAGTATGTAGTATTACCACAGGCACTTGTTTACCGAGATATATTCCTGAATACAATAAGATATCGATAGTATTGACATACTTGGGGTAGCATGGGTTTCTAGGATCAAAGATATCAACCGATTCCTGACGTCATGCTTTGCAAAGTGATGAAGACAATTTTATATCTACCTATTATAAAAGACCTTCAAAGATTGCTATGCTTTACCCCCTTTAGGGACTGGTCAGTCTCTTCGGTCGCGGGTAGGGGGGGGGGGGTGGATTGGGAGGCGGGGGTCACCCTGTTTTTGAAATTGGCAGTAGGGGGAGGGGTCATGCTGTTTTGAAAATTGTGGATGGGGGGGGGTGTCATTGTGTTTTTGATTGTGAACAAAATCCTTTTCTACTGACATAAAGCCTTGACTGAACTGACTGGTACATGTATGTATTTATCATCGTCCCTGTTTCTTACTCGAATTATTTAATATTAATTCATGTAAGAGTTCAAACATAACTCTACATATACATATGTCATTCACTTAGATTGCACTTTGGGGCAAAAGGTAACTTGAATGTTTCGTAATGGTATTCTTCAGAGATAGTTTATAAAAAAAGTTAATCTAAATTGTTCTACTCTTAAATATGAAGAGTAGATGTACTTTCTATTTTGGACACAACATGTCATCGACACTACAAATCACCATATCTCATCAGATTCCAGTTTCTATTTATAAGCGGGATACACTAGGTGTGACCACCTACAGTTCTCTTACATACCAGTGACTTTACTATACATGTAATATTAATGCCACTGTACCAATGTTACGTGCCCATTTTTATGTGACATGGAAAACTCATTTAAAACTTACATCAACTTTCGCTTCGAAAACTTTCGAAGCTTTGAAATATTACCTCAAAGGCTATGAATAACCTAAAAATTGCCTTAATAGAACAAAAAATCACCCGGGTCTGCTAAGTATAGGGGAGACCCCTTGGACTCCCTCACCACCAGAGGTCACTCATGCACTCAACCAACAATCAGACGCACCAACGTTTAAAATGTCATAATGGTATTAAACTTCTCTCACCATATGCTAATTTGAGAAGATAGTCAAAAAATTGCCTTAAAAACTCAAAATGTCCCTTACCAATGATACTACCATTAGTTGCGTTGACTTTTACTATAATGATTAAGAACATATTTCAACTCTATGTAAGTATGTAAGTTATAAATACTAGTTTCTGATACTTGATGGTGCTGTCTTGTAAAACTTGGAAATTATTGTCTGAAAGTGTCGTGGTAAAAATGGGCTTCAATTGCAAGAGTAAGACAACCCAAAGAACTTTTATGGGGAGACCCCCTCGAGCCCCCTCACACAAGAAGTGGACATAATTTATCACAGTCACAAGCTCTCCCCCCTACCTCTTACTATCAAGACGCTATTAAACTTAATTAAAAAATATATTTCAACCCTATGAAGTTGCTTTTTACATGTTGGTGTTGTCTTGGAAATTACTGCCTGAAAGTGTCTGAATAGCCTAAAAATGAACTTTAAGATTCAAAAATCCCGTAGAGCTTCTAGGGGAGACCCCTTGGACCCCCTCATAAGAGGTGGACAGTGACTCTTTGTCGGGCCTATTGGCAAAATCCAACCCCCGGCTGGAGAAACTGGCCGGTCCCTTAGGACCGATAGCGGTTTCCATGGAACCGGACCCTCTCCATAAACACGAGTGCGCAATCACATTAATGATTGAAGGCAAGGTCGTTTGCATGGGTAAGGCTTGGGTTACGTAATGTTTGCAGAGTAAAACGAAATGTTTGCATAGTAAACAGCCGGTTGAAAGTTCATGGTGTCGCGTGTCGTTCTGTGATAGACTCATACAGTCCTCGGAGCTTCGCATGGCTAAAATTGTTCCTTTGTATGTACCGATATCTACTACATAATTGTACTCGAATATCCCTGTACTGTCACACAGGGTTAACAATTCGTTGACGTGTCACTGCGACGGGCTCGGTGTTACGTATCGCGAAGCCCGAGTGTTCTGTTGCAAGCCTTGTTTATATTTACGCGGTGTGCGATCCCAGAAACCTTGTTATTTTATACCCGTTTCATATATTATTGGCCAAGTATCTCAATGGTGTAACACATAAGGAACATGGAAGGGCTGAATGAAATCTATGACGCGTAGCTTTATGGCTATGACCGATCGTTATAATTTACAGCAGTGAACATACGCATACTGACCTCACTTTAGGTCAGGTTGAACCTCAATACTAAGTTCTGTGCTCTGACTAAACTATAAAGCAGTAAGCTGTAGATAGTATACTAACATACCTTGTTTGGCGATGCCCGTTGTCACCTCAGTGTGCCTCGTATGCGAATACACGTTGGATAGAGGCTGTATTCGGTAGTCACGTGATAAGAACTTAAGTGTACAAATAGAATTACGTCATGGTAGTCTATGAGTAATACTAAGGGGTAAAGCATTTGATTTACGGCTTGAAGATTGTCGGGAAATAAATTGTCGTAGGCCAAAAAGTGGGAAAAAATGCTGACCAAGTGAAGACAACAATTTCTTTTCAATTGTATGAGGTAAGAGAATTGTGGTACATGTGTCTCTGAATTTTAGACTCTCGTCAAAGGTTTATACTGACACTGTCAAATCAAATTTAAGAATGCTGACCTGGCTTAGAATTTTTAAAGAACGTAAACGTTCACGAGTTTTCTGAATAAACACTTTTTGACAGGATTACCTGATTATCACTCTTTTAGCATTGAATTTCAAACATTTCCAGGGACACAAGGGAAACCCCCTCCCTCCCGTACCCAACCCTTCTTTGCTACTTTGTATTTTGATTCAAATTTACGTACTATTGTTACTATCTCGATATATTAAAAAAACAAATGAAAGCATTCTCTTAGTCCGCGATTTTTAAATATGGAACCAATGGCGTTGTAACACAACTATAGAATTGACGTGTTATTACCTTCCGTGAGGAAGATTATATATTAGTGATGGAATGTGTGTGTGTGTGTGTGTGTGTGTGTGCGTGTGTGTGTGTGTGTGTGTGTGTGTGATAGTTTTTTCCAAAAAAGAGTGGCCCAATTCGAATGAAATTTGGTGCTTGTATTATTCATGGTAAAGACTAGAACCAGTTCAGTTTTGGTAAACATACCATTATTATTAATGAGCTATTTATATAATTAATTGTTTTCGGTAATTATGCTATAACTTGAGAATGTATGATTTAAATTTGATATAATTCTGGACATGCATTGATGATAACAACGTGCATGTGTCATATAAAGTTTGATAATATAGCTTGTAGTTTTAATGACTCCTTTGCATAATTCAAATAATTCGGCTATAATTTAATGCACAATTCAAATTCGATATAACTTGGCACATACTTCAAACATTAGAAGGGGCGAAAGCTTGTTGATGTCGCTTTTTATTTAATGGAGTCATTTGCATAACTAATGATATTAATGATAATTAGGCTAAATGTTAAGAAAGCACTTCTCAAATTCAATATAACTTGCTACCTATATCAACCATAACATGGTGCATAACTTCTACAAAGCTTTGTGATATAGCTTTTAGTTTTAATGACTCAATCGCATAATTAATGATCTTCAGTAATAAGACCATGTTTTCAAATTTCAAACTTCATACTTTAAATTCAAATTCAGCTAATCGCTAATGTTCTGATAAGCTTGGCGATGTAGTTTTTAGTTTCAACGACTTATTTGCATAATTAATAATTAGACTATACTCACAAATGCACTCTTCAAATTCAATAAAATGTGGTACATACTTCAAACATAACTAATTCCATATGTTCTGTTGCATTCCAACAATTATTGTGCGTAGGAATGAAAATCTAAAGACTCTGCTCTTATGCCCAGTTTAAATCTGTTTAAAAATGTTTTATGTACACCATAAAGTTACTGTTAGTATTGGTAGCATCTTCATTTCTGAGTCAGTTACATCAATGTTTTGAAGGTTTATCCACTTGCCAAAGATGTTGTCATTTTTGCAATACATATCACCGTTTCACTGATGCTATGAGCTTGGTCTTGTTGCTAGGCATATGGGCATTCTCGTTTTGGGTGTTTATCCACTTGCCTAGCCATCCCTATATTGTTTATCTTTGCAATCTATACCGTTATATGGCAGTTGTTATGGGCATGGTCTTGTTTGTATGCCTGTACCTATGTCCATTTTTACCTCCCGTATGGGAGTGTTATTTTTGTCTGTCTGTCTGTCTGTCTGTCTGTCTGTCTGTCTGTCTGTCTGTCTGTCTGTCTGTCTGTCTGTCTGTCTGTCTGTCTGTCTGTCTGTATGTCTGTCTGTCTGTCTGTCTGTCCGTCTGTCTGTCTGTCCGTCTGTCTGTTTGTCTGTCTGAACATGATGAACTTTGCCACACATCTTCCATATGCTACTGGCAAGAACTAATTAGAGTTTGGTAAACATCCAATGACCATTAATTAGTCATTTGCACAATCAATGGTTATTAGTAATTCTATATCTTTGGAACGTATACTTCAAATTCAATATAATTATGTGCATACGTTAACCATAACAAAGTGCATATGTCCTATAATGTTCTATTAGATGTATCGCTGTAAACAGATGAGAATTAGGACACTAACAATGCAAAACCCCAAACACTAACTAGAATAAAACACAAAAACACAGTGTTGCAGTAAACACCTGGTTAGGTTAAGGTAAGCTTCCCAACACCCAGTCACCAAGAAAAATTTCCTCCAGGGGAGCAGGTACAGAGGTAGGTAGGTGTAAAAGTAGTTGTCATTGACCAAGTGTAGTAACAAATTTACAATAGTCTCTGTGACTATTAACTATGTGGTAAAATTTGAAGCCCATGTGATGCCATCTTGGGCCACCTGGGTTCATTGACCTTGTGGACGAGTGAGGTAGACTAGCGCTGCCAAAGATGACCAGTCACCTTGAAGCTGGATCATCTCTAGTGTTGCACCACATTGATGAGCAAAGGTAGCCCCTCTATGATAAATACTTTGATGCATCATGACTGGTGTTGTTGATCTCGTGCTGAAGGACTTTAGCAAACAGAGTATGAGTTGTAGGCTGTGGAATGCCCATTTTGTGCGAACTCTCATACCCCACTTGAAAATGAAAATGTCGCAGGTGAATGTGTACATCATATTTCTTAACTGATGGTGGCAAAGATTGGACTTCCTGAAAAAGGTATGGAATAATAATTATAATAATAATATTTATTTTTCTATACTGTAAATCCATAGAATGCTCTAAACAGTTCACAAATCTAAAAAAAGAAAAAGCACTTAATACTAAAACAACACTTCATACATCTTAAAAGACAGTTCATTAAAAGCTTTGCGGAAAAGATGTGTTTTAAAACTTTTCTTAAAACAATCAATGGTATTACACATTCTAATCCCAGCCGGTAAATCGTTTCATAACCGCAGAGCAACATGGCTGAAGGCCCATTTGTAGATGAAAGATGACCTCGTAAACGGCACCTCAAGCAAGCCCGAATTTGAAGAACGAAGATGACGCATAATATTTCTGGGTGTTAAAAGATCAACAATGTACATAGGCGCAAGACCATGAAGTGCCTTAAAAACCAGTAGTAAAACTTTGAATTCAATTCTACACTCTATTGGGAGCCAGTGAAGTGATCTCAAAAAAGGAGATATATGATCATACTTGCGGCAGGCAGACAATAGGCGAGCCGTGCTATTTTGAACTAGCTGTAGTTTCCATAGTAAAAACAAAGGAAGCCCAAGAAACAGTACATTACAATAGTCTAACTTAGAAAAAATCAAAGTGTGAATGAGCCTTTCAAGTGACAAACGTGGAAGAAATTTACAAATGCTAGCTATATTTCGTAAATGAAAGTATGCACTCTTGCATGTGGATGTCACATGCCGCTCCATCGTCAATTGGCTATCTAGAATACCAAGATTTTTAACTACCGGCGCCAAATTCACGAGGGAGCCGCCGATTGCAACATTCACACGCCCGAGATGAGAAAGGGAATGACTCGTACCAAAGCAGATGACCTCCATCTTACTGTCATTCATCTTCAAACGGTGACTCAGCATCCAACACTTCACTCCCCTAATACAATCAGATATCTGAGCAATGGCGGGTGTAGAGTCATCAACCTTGAACGAGATGTAAATCCCGGTGTCATCCGCATACGATTGATACGAAACACTGCGATCAGCGAGCATTTCAGCTAATGATGATGTGTATAAATTAAATAAAATGGGACCGAGTACACTCCCTTGGGGACCCCACATTCCAATTTTTTGGTAGCTGACACAGCACCATTGAGAACTACACCTTGATCACGGTTTGAGAGATAGGAAGTAAACCATGATAACACCTTTCCAGTAATGCCAATTGAATGAAGTTTGTGTAACAAAAGATCATGACTAACAGTATCAAAGGCTGTTGCCAAATCAAGCATGACAAGCAAACCAACTTTCTGTTGACCAATGGCACAAGCAATATCATTTTGTAGTCGAAGTAGAGCTGTCTCAGTACTATGATATTTCTTATACGCAGATTGACGAGGTACATACAAATTATTGATATTCGAGACGACTTTCTCTATAATCATAGATATAAATGCTAAGTTTGACACTGGTCGATAATTGTTTAAAACATCCTGATCCAATGATGCTTTCTTTAGAATTGGGGTTACCATTGCCAGTTTCAGTCGATCGGGAAATTTCCCCATTGACAATGAAAGATTAATAATGTAAGGGGTTGAGAAAAACAGGGAGCAGTGAAGAAATGCAGGCCAATTTAGTGGGCAGTAGATCCATAACACTCGACTTGTTTGGGCACCTCATCAGCCGTAGCCGGCTCAAAATTGCCCCATTTATTGTCCAAATCAGCACCGCAACTCTCAGGGGGCAGTGATAACGTCAGTGTCGATTGCCGGGAATTCAAGCTGAATTTTCACAATTTTATCCAAAAAGAATTTAGCAAAAGCTTCAACCTTCTCTGACAGAGTTAAATCCGGTAAGGGATCAGCACGAGTGTCCGAACCTAATAAATTTGATACAGACGTCTCGGATCAGATGTACTGTCCTCAATCATATGCCTGTGTAGAATTCCATTTTCGCATCATCAATCACAGAGTTCACCTTGTCTCGCTCATTCACAAACATCTGACGGTGTATCGTAAGACCATAATCTCTCCACAACTTTTCATATCATCTCCGTGCTTGCTTCGCAACCCGGATGTCATCATTATATCATGGAGCCTCAGTTTTATGTGTGATAACACGGGTCTTCACTGGGGCATGTTTGTCAACAATGCTCTTCATGGACGTTGTGTATTCAGATACAAAGTGATCAAGGTCGTCAATAGAAGCTGTCTCTGAGACAAATCGGTCAATGTCGGCTGACAGGTTATCAAGTTTTATTTTTCGAATCTGATGATACGATATTTCTTTGTCACTTACTCTAGTTGGTCTGGATATATTGATGACGAAGAATACTGGATAGTGATCAGGAAAACACATGTCTACTGGCTGTACATTGGCTAACAGGTCAGCATCGATAGAACGAGCAATGATCACGTCCAGTGTATGGCCTTTGCGATGTGTTGCACTATTGACCAGCTGGATGACATCGAATGAATTAAGGAGATCCAGGAAATGCTTACCCTCTGAGGATGATGGGTCATCCAGATGACTATTCAAATCACCACATAGAATGAATCGGCTGAACTGAATATCATGAAGAAAGGATTCAAATTCCTCCATAAACATCGCAAAAGAACTTACATTCGTTTTGGATGGAGGTGGACGATAAATGGTATGCACCATGACACAATCTGATATTATACGTAGCTCAACAGACAAAGCTTCGAAGGATTTAGCAAGTGTAGGTGTTTCATTTCTCCTTGAAACACCAATACTATCCTTGTATATAATGGTTGTATCTCCACCACGACCGTGCCTCGACTTCTCTTGTATTTTATAAGCAGGAGGCAAGATCTCGGCTATGACCGGAGCATCACGGCAATCACCACTTAGCCAGGCCTCAGTTAGCATCAAAATGTCAAGATTGCGAGAGATGATGAGATCACGAACTAGAGTAGTTTTCTTGTTGATGGAACAAGGATTCAATAAGCAGGCTGTAATGTTAAAGTTATCACACATATTGATATATTTGTTACCGTTGACATATTCGTGTTCTAGTTAATTCCATACTTGGTCATATTATGCCCTACATGTACTCTGATTGAGGGGTCAGTAAACTGTACTCAGGGTCATGATATGCACTGATGATGCCACCATGAGTACCTTAAAGCCAGTAAAGAAAACAGTATACATTTCACACAGTATTCTTATTGATCATATTTGTTTGGAGTGGTCAAAGGACATCACAACTCCCTCTCTTAGCTCTTGTATGGTGTTTATTAGTTATTCATTATGTAAATTTGGACTTTATTGACAATAAATTGGAGAACACTTGTAAGAGAGCAGAGTAGCTCTCCACGTTTACGGGAAATGAGTTGAATGAGTACATATGCTCAGTTGTCTGCTGTCCTGATTATGTTTGTCCGGGCTTTGAATATAAACCTGTGTGAAAGATATGATTGTGATCCTTGGTATAGATACATGATCAACCTGCTGTGCCCAGAGATCTATTCTTTTATAAACTTATGCCCTGAGAAGGCAAAGTGATGATGGCTGATCCTGATGTGATGTGTTCAGTGTCATGGCAGGAGGAAACTGGAGCGGCCGGGATAAACTTCGTTGTTTGGTAGAGTTAAACTTAACCCCACTCTTTCACTTTCAACGTGGCAAGTCACTTCAATCAAACATATTGGGTATAAATGTCTTATAATCGATTTAACATTTAAGTGAGATGAAGCTCTGAGCATATATTTATGAATATCGATATCACTTAACTATAAAGCTAATTATATGTAAATATGCCAAAAGTTGGAATGATGTGTGTTATTACACTTAGATGGAATTCCCGGCTACCATGAGGAATATACCTCCTCATTGCTGGAAACTATCATTAATTATGCAAATTAGTCAGTAATATGAAAGCCACAATCACCATACCATTAACAAGACTTAAGGCCTACTTGTTACAAAGAATGTATCTATAGAATCGCACAGTGGCAGTAGATACCAGGCAATGTAATGCATATATCTATCATACATCACATCAAGTCACGTCACGTGACGTCATGTGTTGACACGTCACGTCACATATCGTCGTATATCTATCTGCCATATAATGAATATTTAAATCATGTGAGGTTAGCATAACTGATGTACATAATTCGATTTGTAAATGTAATCAATTATGCTAATACGTCATAATATAGTATGCAAGCAACACCTATCATAAGATCACCGAATTGATCGTTAATGTTACATTTCTAACACCGACTTTTGTACACAGTACAAATCAAAGTCACGAATTTAGATTTGAAATGGATGAATTCGGTTAACACGAATCGTAAGACATCTACATGACTAAAATACAAACATGCTGTACCGGTCTTAACTTGTCATCTACTATTACCGTTTGAAGATGGACAATGCTGGTTGTCAAAGGCAAGTGATTAAAGATTGCATCAAGTCGACTTGGAGATACATCTAAAACAATACGCCTTAAGAATAATTTTAACAATATTTTAATACTAGTTATATTAGTGCTCACTTCTTCTAAGATCATACCACTATTTATTCTTAATTTCATTCATCTCGTACATGAAGAAACACATGTATACATATAATGTGTTACATTGGTTGCTAACCGTTTTATTCAATATTTGCCCGCCCTACAAATTGACAGAAAGTAATAAACTTTATGAAATATCAGCTGCATCATCATCATCATCATCATCATCTAATTTATAACAGAAAACATATTTCCATGTAGCGTGTGGATGGGAAAACGAAGACAAGAATGAAGGCGAATGTCTTTCCACACATATTATCATTTTATCAAATGTTGGTAACATTTGTGTCATTATAAAACTCATTGAAATTTGAAAAATGCTGAGTAACACCACCTACAGGCTTTATTTACAGATCGATTAGGTAACAATTATATTTATGTGAATCTGCGAAACGTGGGCAATTATTCATTTTTCTACACATGTAATCCCACTGAATTGCATTCAATACTGTTATTATTTGAGCCAATATATTGTGATACAATGTTTGTCATAAATTTACATATAAAATCAAATCAACCAGTTCTAATTTTTCGTATGATTTATTCACTGCTATTTCCTAATAAAGTGAGTATATTTAATCTAACTATGCGATTCGTCAGTTGACTAAAAGAGTAATACTGGACGTGTTGCTTGTACACAGCTTACAGTAGGGTGTCAAGTTCAAGACTTTCATTCCGTGTTCTCTTCTCAACGCTTTCTAGCGACTGCTTTGTATGGAAATACTCGAATCGCTCCCGCCTCGTAATTTGGTTTTAGGGATGGTGGGTTACTTCCTGGGGGTACAGTAAAAACGGTGTTCTGGAAAACGTTGACAAACATAAGGAACATCTCATTTTTGGCCAGAGCTTCACCGACACATACTCTTCTACCAGCCGAGAATGGTATGTAACTTTCAGCCTTTGGGATCAAGGTACCATCTTGGGTCAGAAACCGTTCTGTGAGAGGAAGAAAAAATATTCATGTATATTTAAAAAAACGACAATTTTCCGAATATAATATATACAATGTATATATATATATTCGTGTGTATGTATGATTGCGTATATGACTTGTGTGCAGTGACTTAAACTAAGACCACTCTAAATACATGCTAATATTGAAAATTTACCTGGTCTAAATTCTTCAGGATCTTTCCATTCTTTATCTGTCATATGAATCTTCCAATGGTTAATCATTATCCATGTACCTCGTGGAAGACAATATCCACCTAAAAGTGATTATATTCATGGTCATTTAGATGACTGTTGACCCGTCAAGAATATGACCATACGTAAACATTGTGGTTACTACAACGAGTATTAAACACTGAAGTAAAACACTTCCTTCCTATGTGCTACACTCGTTTATAACATTCATATCAAGTGTAAAAGTATACTGTTTCAATTGGTTTATTTACAAGCCTATCTAGTATGTGGTCTTCCTAATATGGTCAATTAGCAAATGGAACAGTATATTTTTACACTTGATATGGATGCTTTAAACGACTATGGTACAAACAGAAAATGTTTTACTTTGGTGTTATGGGTACTAATGGAAAGGAATATCAATGAAACTTCGAAATGTTTGAAATTGTGAGTTACAAGATTTATGTGAGTCCATGCTCGCCTGGGTAGTAGGAGAGTTTGAATTTCAACGAATTAGATGAACCACATACAGTACTAATATACGTAGATATGAGATCATCGAAGAAGCATGATATGAGATGAAAATAAAGGAATAAGTGAGGACATAAAAGAACAAAGCAATGCAATGGGCTATGTACAATTTTAACTTTCCAAAAATACGGTATTTACTAGAATTGTGAAATATGTCATTATATACATTGTGTTGATACACCTGTCTTAAACGTTCTTAGCCAAGGCGAGTTTTTACTGCTTATAAACACTGTGTACAATATTACTGACCAACAGATGCATCGCATGTTGTTGCATGTGGTACTCCCATTGGGACCACAGTACGGATTCGCATGGCTTCGTGTATGACAGCTTCACAGTATGGCAGTCTTAACCTGTCTGAAAGTTGGCAAGGGCGATCTCGACCAATAGCGTTGTCAATCTCATCGTGCACTTTAGCCTGTACATCCGGGTAATTCATTAGATAGGCAACACACCAGTTTAGAGAGTGAACAGTGGTATCTAGTCCAGCTGTGAAATAAAGAAATACACGAGATTCACAAAATATGACCAAGAGATTTTTGTGATGCGGGTATCTTTCTATTGTGCGATTCTGCCAATGGCTAACGTCTGCGTTTTACCGACATAAACATATTATATGAGTGTGGACCACTTTAACCACATGAAACGTTAGGTTTTTTGCTATAATCATTGCCAATATAGGCAACAGGTTTCATGTCCGCAAAGTGTTCTACCCAACCAAAGCATACTTTGGAAAAAGCTTCATGCTATATTCAGCTTTGACTGACAAATCAATCCAAGGTTTTTACGTAAAGTTAAGTTACTGCGATGTGCTATCCCTTTTGCATATCGTTTCACATACTTTCAAAGACATCATTCTATACTCCAGCTTTACCTCCAAATACGTCAGCTATGGTCTGTCTGATATGTACATCTGTAATTAATCCAGCTTTTTCAGTTCCTTCTGCTTCATGCTTAGATTGAAGAAGATCGTCTATCAGGTCACGATGGTTGTCTATCAGTAATCACCAACAAAGTATAAAATACATATGATTCGATCACTAGAGCAATGAACTGATGTCACAGTTTTCCTAATTAGGTGTACGAAATAAAAAGGGTTTCTTCGAACCGTTCTTAGTTCTATAGGTTCCTACGTACTTGTCTGTCTTTTTTTTCTGCTTGTCTGTCTGTCGGTCTGTCTGTATCTATCTATCTGTCTGTCTGTCTGTCTGTCTGTCTGTCTGTCTGTCTGTCTGTCTCTGTCTGTCTGTCTGTCTGTCTGTCTGTCTACAATGTACCCACCTAGCTACATTTTTATCTACTTACACAGCCCTAACTATTCCATTGTCTATAAGTCTTAGTGTTGTCGCAATTGAGGAAATACAAACGATCATAAATGAACAACAAATAACAAATAGAAAGTAATACATACCTTTATATTGGTCAAATGTTTCCTTGTGATCATCAATCTTCTCCTGGATGAGATTCAGAAATTTGCCAAGTACTTCTCTGAACTGTTTCTCTCCACTGGTCAATGGAATGTAACGAAGCAATGGAACGAGATACTAGATCGGCCAACAAACCACCACTAGAAAACACTTCGATGAATTCATTGAATATATCCATTATCATTTTCAATTCAGGGTCGTCTATGGCATACCTTGTTAAAGATATAGAGATTATACATGGGAAAGGTGAAGTTATTGGTATCATCTATGGATAAGTAGGCTAAATATCAATATTTGAATTTATGGTTGGTATTAACATTTTGTGAAGTAATAATAAAAAGACCAATCAATGGACTTTTCATCGATGTTTTTAGTATGGCTTTGTTGATATATGAAATGAGTTTACGTCACATTGAGAGTGACTGCTTCTGCGTTGCTCAGCATATGCGTTAAAAAGTTCAAAAACGGCGTTTTGTGGTAAGGGACCGGCCAGTTTCTCCAGCCTGGGGGGGGGGGGCGGTGGATTCTTAAATCGGGCCGACAAAAAGTCACTGACCCCCCTATCTGTAAAACCCAAAACAGGCTGACCCCCCCTATCACTTAATTCTAAAACATGATGACCCCCCCCCATATATGATATTCGCATGAGTGACAGGTATTTTTGATCGTGACTCAGTGTGGACTGCTTGACTGTCTTGCATCTACTTTATAAGATCCCGGGTTAGCACTATCATAATTATAATTATTGACTACACAGGGTAAATATATTTGAAAAGGAGTTTAATAGCATCTTGACAGTGAAAGGTAGGGGGAAAGCTTGAGAAGGAAATATGTACAGCTGTCATGGGGGTCCTAGGGGGTCTCCCCCTAGAAGCCCAGGAGGTATTTAACTCTGAAAAGTCAATTTTGAGACTATTCAGACATTTTTAGAAAATCATTTCCAAGCTTTACAAGACAGCACCAACATGTAAAAAGCAACTACATAAGGTTGAAATATTTGTGAAATATAGTTTGATATCATCTTGACAGTAAGAGGTAGGGGGGAGATCTTGAGATTGGGATGTGTACACCTCATGGGGGGGGGGGGGGTCCTAGGGGGTCTCCCCCTAGAAGCCCTGGAGGTTTTTCCCCTGAAAAGTCAATTTTGAGACTATTCAGACCCTTTCAGACAATAATTTCCAAGCCTTACAAGACAACACCAACATGTAAAAAACAACTACATAGGGTTGAAATACTTTTGAAATATACTTTGATAGCATCTTGACAGTAAGAGGGGAAGAGCTTGAGACTGGGATATGTCCACCTCAAAGCCCTGAATGATTTTTACTCTTATCGCCAATATTTACGCTATTTAGACCCTTCAAGCAATAACTTAATACATGCTTTACAAGACAGCAAGTATCAGAAACTGTTCTTTATAACTTACACTAAGAGTTGAAATATGTTCTTAAAAAGTTAAATGGCATCATTATATACATGTAGTAAAGGTCAGCACATCTAATGGTAGTATCATTGGTAGGGGAGATTTAAGGCAATTTTAGACTATCTTGGCAAACATTTCACATCTTGAAAAGACAATATCATCTCAAATTAGAATAGGGTGAAACTATTTAAGAAAAGTTTAATACCATTATGACAGTAAAAAGGTTGTTGGTGCATCTGATTGTTGGTTGAATGCATGAGTGACCTCTGGAGGTGAGGAAGTCCTTGGGGTTTTCCCCCTGGCAGATATGGAGTTTTTTGCTTGAGATACTAAGGCATTGTTTAGGTTATTCATAGCCTTTGAGGTAATATTTCCAAGCTTCGAATAGCTAATCTAAATGTACGTTTTAAATGAGTTTCCTATATCACATAAAATAGACATGTAACATTAGTATAGGGGCATTAATACATGTATAATAAAGTCACCGGTATGTTAGAGAACTTTAGGTGGTCATACCTAGTGTATAATAGAAACTGGAATCTGATGAGATGCGGTGATTTGTAGTGTCAATAACATGACGAGTAGAACAATTTAGATTAACTTCATTTATAAACTATCTATGAAAATTGCCATTACGAAACCTTCAAGTCACAAGTTCACTTTTGCCCCAAACTGCAATATAAGTGAAGCATTGATTGTGAAACAGCCAAGCATTTACATGACATGTTCTGTAACTAGTGTGGTAGCTAGGTAATACATGTATATGTATATGTATAGTTATGTTTGAACTAATAAGTAATATTAAAGAATTCATGTAAGAAAAAGGGACAAGAACAAATATTGACATGTACCACATTTCAGACAAGGCTATATGCCATTGTAGAAAGGATTTTTTTCTTCCATCACAATGACCCCCCCCCCCCCCTATCCACAATTTTCAAAACAGCATGACCCCCCCCCTACTGCCAATTTCAAAAACAGGGTGACCCCCCCTACCAATCCACCGGACCCCCCAGGCCGAAGAAACTGACCGGTCCCTAAGGTGCTAGAATTGCCCAAATGCTCATTGCCCAATGTGTACAACAGGCTTATTCATAACGTGAGACCGATGCACTTGATATAATGATAATACACAATCACCTGCAATCTTCATTCTCATTACGTTTTGAAGGTTTATTTTATTAGTTACTATGGTAACTGAAATATAAATATACACTATTAATTTAGATATCTAGTTAAAGTTGTTATTATAAGTAGCTAAATTAAATGTTAAGATGGAGTAAAGATTACGATTTTCATACATGCAATGATGACTTATCAATGTGTATGACGTAAGACATAGCATACCTACCGTTTGCCAAAGGACAGGTTACAAATGACATTGGCAATCATTGTAAATATCACTGGGGCCGGATTGAAGGGTTCTCCAGCTTCGATAGTCTTCATCAATTGTGGAAGAGCATCCTCACTTATAGTTCTCTCTAATCGATCTCCACTGGCATAATTTCTGGAGTTGTAAAACATACAATTTGACAAAAAAGAATTATTAAACACGTTAATTACAAACCGAAAATGACGCAATTACTAGAATTTTCAATTAAAAGTAATGGTTTGAAACGACCATATTTCATATCAATACTAGATTGACAGTTTTCGTGTTGATTTACATTCATGATGGAATGATAAAGAATGCTCGGTAAAACTTCAAATAGAATTTTCCGATGGATATGAGGATATATATGCATTATCAAAATTGTTTGTTTGTTTGTTTATAGAAAACGCAGGGACTCTCAAAGAGGTAATCTGTATCACCTGTTATTTTACATATGATTTAAAAACTTGATTGCCTTACTGCTTGCTTGGTGTACTCATTTTATATGATATTTCCATGCAGGAGTGAAATCGGCAGCTACCATGTCTTTCCCGCCTTCAGAAATTTTGCATTCTAAAATAAAGATTCCCCTTAAACGAGTCTTTTTGTAAATGTGATTTAAAAACTTGCCTTATTGCTTGGTGTACTAATTTCCTGTGATATTTCCATGCAGGAGTGAAGTCGGCAGCGGCTATGTCTTTCCCACCTTCGGAAGTAATATCCACTAAAATAGAGATTCCCATTAGACAATTAACACTAATGACATAATACTACAGCTGAATATATATTAGACTACTTTGTGTCCAAAGATTGATCCAAGCTTTACGGTCTTAGATTATGAAAAATAACATTTCCACATCTAAATTATATATGATAATATTGATTACATAATCTTGTATTGATTAATTTCATCATCTAGACAACCCTGGGAATATCATTAGAAACTATCAAACCTATTTGACAACAAGTAAACTTTTTGAACAAAAATCACACTTGTAATAATATGCGGGTCACATCATCTTGTATCAAATAGTACATTATCGAAACAATATCAAGACCAATCATAACCAAGGAGTTTTGAAACTCAGTATTTTTTAAAACCCAAAACAGCATTTACGTACAAAGAACTGTATATCAATAATTTGAAAATCAGGTAATAAACAATTGTTTATCCAAACATCCCCAGAAACATACCAACCGAATTTCAGTGTCAAATACTTTTGGCATTTAAGACTATTAAATCACCAAAAATGCGGTTTTATATCTAATTTGCATATCAACTATGATGTTATGTCATGTCGTGTCATGTTATGTCAAGAACTATTTTCACCTATATATCACTAGGAACATCCCCATCAAATTTCAGCCCTATATGCTCAGTAGTAATCACAAATACGTTTTTTTCTTTTTTCCAACAACTGGTGTCGGCATTGTGTGGGTCATGTTTCAAGAGGTGTGAAGCCTCCAATTTTGTATTGTCTCAGTGGTCAGGCTTCTCAAGCAGCATGATGCATATAGTTGATGAGTATGATTTGTCTGGGTCTTCTAAACATTATTAAGAAATGCACCTACACTTTAAGAATGTCTCGGTGCAATGATATGAGATATTAATCATACACGGTTATCTGCGATACTTCAGATACTGTTGAAAGGGGTTCTTTTACAAATCACAAGAGGTTCGTGTGATACTTACATGAATATATATAGGGTCGTCCAGCAAAGTCGTTCTGTTTAGCGACAAGTGATTCTCTGACCAACTTGATGTTATTTAGCACAACACAGTGAGCAAGTCCAATGTTCAGAGTGAATATATCGCCATACTTTTCAGACAGTTCCGTCATATTGGTATGTGGGTCTTTGGCAAGCACTGCAAATAGTCAAAGAAGGAATAAACGTCAGTAAAAACGATTTATGGTCCATCTCTCAAGGCCCCATTTTGAAATCCTATTGTGTTTTTGCTGTAACATAGCGCCCTCACAATATGGATAATGAGCTTATTACATATAAAAATAAGACAAACACGTTATTCTAATGACTATGACATAAGTGGTGACAACGTTAAGAATTGTCTATTATGCAACTCTATAGCGGTTTTCAAATGCATGGTTTTCAAATGTATGGATGCTGACAGATAAATACTGAAAACTTACACATTGCACTGCCTATACCAGGCCATCCGATTGGTCCAGGGGGAAAACCAGCGGGTTTGATCATTCCATACAGGAGATGACATACCAACAGACCAAGCAGTATTAATAGAGCATATGTCGGATTGGATAGTATATTAAAGAGGTGGCCTGTGATTGCAGAAATCATTTTGGCTGGAAAACAATGATAAAACAAGTATAACGTGAAGTGATTGATGATTCTTACTTGGACATGGTTTTGTCGACTTCTACATTTTCTGAAGATTGTCTAAATAATTCTAGTACTCGTTATAATTTTATCTTTCAATGACCTTGTGATGGAAGAAAAAACCCTTTCTACAATGGCATATAGCCTTGTCTGAAATGTGGTACATGTAAATACTTGTTCTTGTCCCTGTTTCGTACATGAATTCTTTAATATTACTTATTAGTTCAAACATAACTATACATATACATATACATGTATTACCTAGCTACCACACTAGTTACAGCACATGTCATGTAAATGCTTGACTGTTTCGCAATCAATGCTTCACTTATAATGCACTTTGGAGAAAAAGTGAACTTGAAGGTTTCGTAATGGTAATGTTCATAGATAATTTATAAAAAAAGTTAATTTAAATTGTTCTACTCGTCAGTATTAACTTGTTGGAAGGGATTAATACACTTTCTATTTTGGACACTGCATGTTATTGACACTACAAATCACCACATCTCATCAGATTCCAGTTTCTATTATACACGAGGTATGACCACCTAAAGTTCTATGGCATAGGAAACTCATTTAAAACTAATTAAAACTTACATTTAGGTTAGCTTTTCGAAGCTTGGAAATATTACCTCAAAGGCTGCGAATAACCTAAAAATTGCCTTAACAGAAGCAGAAAACTCCAGATCTGCCAGGGGAAAACCCAAAGGACTCCCTTACCCCAAGAGGTCACTCGTGCATTCAACTAACATGTAAATATTATATATTGGTTGGGGGGGGGGGAGGAATCATCATGTTTTAGAATTAAGTGATGGGGGGGGGGGGTCAGCCTGTTTGGTTTTACAGATGGGATGGGGGGGGGGGGGTAAGTGACTTTCTGTTGGACCGATTTAAGAATCCAGCCCTCCCCCGGCTGGAGAAACTGACCGGTACCTTAGCAGCAACGGCATTTTACTCGTGGAATTCAGAATTTGGGACGCCATTCTTAGACATTTATGAAACTGTAGTTGTAAATTCTTCATTTAGTGATTTTATAGTCTAAGGTTATCACCTTTAAAACGCACAATCGTGAGCGAACTGAGAGAATGATTTGAGGTTGTATAGTTTACTATTTATATAACCAAGTGGAGGGTCTATGATATAACACTTTACAGTTTCAAACGTCTATGTTTTAGACTGTACTATCTAGCATATTAGTATTGTAATTTGTAGACTGTGGTCAAACTGACCCCTTCCACTAAGTAAATAGCATACGCATTCACAAATGTGTTTAGCCTGTTATTCCATAGAAAAAAGATAAACACTGACGTCAACTAGCAACATACAGTTCAAGCAGTTCAAACAACTCGGGCAACTGAACTGAAAAGCATGACGTCATATATTCACGGTGCTATTCACAAGATATTTAAATGAACGACTTTTGTTACATGCCATAGCATTTGTTGTCTGAACATCAGCCCACTACAGTAGTACATGTACTATAGTGGTCTACTTTTGCTGTAATCCTGAAGTAAACATTCCTATGTTATTGGTGAAGGCAGTAGTATGTAATATTACCACAGACACCTGTTTACCGAGATATATTCCTGAATACAGTAAGATATCGATAATATTGACATACTTAGGGTAACACAGGTTTTTAGGATCAAAGACATCAACCGATTCCTGATGACGCTATGCATGGCGAAATATAGAAGACAATCTTGTATCTACCTATTATACAAGAACTTCAAAGACTCCTATGTTTTACCCCTTTAGGAGCGATAGAAATTCCAATAGAACCGATAGCGCCCATCTCCATAAACACGATTAACCCAATCACATTTGTTACGATCCAAAATATCGTATTTCGGAATTATGGGAATAAATTCTACATTTCGGCATTGTAGGCCATAGGTCAGAAGTAGACTGGCGATGACGAATCTGGGCAAAAATGATGTAACTGAAATTCACATGATTGGTTGAAGAAAAGTATATAAATAACTTTTATGATGGCATGACCTTATGGTGTGATTTTCTATTTTTAGTCGTTGAGTCAATTCGATTGTATGAGAATTAAAACATCCAGGAGCACTCGGGTAAGTGATTCTGGCAAGCCGAAATCTCTTCAATATTCCTGTACTGTCACATAGGGCTAACCATTCGTTGACGTGTTACTGCGACGCTCGGTGTTACGTATCGCGAAGCCCGAGTGTTCTGTTGCAAGCCTTGCTTATATATTTCGTGGTGTGCGATCCTAGAAACCTTGTTATTTTACCCCTTTCATATACTATTTGCCAAGTATCTCAATATTATCGATTCTTAAAGTATTCTCAAACGTATCTCGGGAAACAAGTGTCTGTGAGTATTAGATAAATGTGTAACAACTAACATATACAATGGAAAGGCTGAATGAAATCTATGACTTTTTACGGCTATGACCAATCGTTATAATTCACAGCAGCGAACATGCTGACCTCAGGTTTGAACCTCAATATAACGTTAACGTTCTGTGCTCTGACTACACTATAAAACGGTATGCTGTAGATAGTTTACTAACATACCTTGTTTGGCGTTGCCTGTTGTCACCTCAGTGTGCCTCGCATGCGAATAGACTGAATAGCGGTGGTGGTCTCCAATCCGAACTTTAAACTTTAAGCCCCGATATCTAGTGGTTTCGTGATAAGAACTCACGTGTACAAATAGAATGACGTCATGGTAGATTATGAGTAATACTAAGGGGTGAAGCATGTGATTTCCGGGGTGGGGGGAGGCTGGCGGATTGTCGGGAAATAAATTGTCGTAGGCCAAAAATGCTTACCAACTGATGCATGAAGACAATACATATTCTTACATTGTACACACCCCTTCTTTGCTACTTTGTATTTTGATTGAAATTTGCCTACTATTGTTAGTATCTAGATATATTTAAATGAAAAGATAACAAAAAATCTTTTAGTCCTCGAATTTCAAAAATGGCACAATGGCGTTGTAACACAATTGTGGAATTGATGTGTTATTGTTACAATCCAAAATATCGTATTTCGGAATTATGGGAATAAATTCTACATTTCGGCATTGTAGGCCATAGGTCAGAAGTAGACCCATAGTAGATGTTACTGAAAATCACATGATTGGTTAGAGAAAAGTATATAATTTATAACTTTTATGATGGCATGATCTTATGGTGTGATTTTCTATTTTTAGTTGTTGTGTAAATTACACTGTATTCGAAGTATACTTAAGATCACTCGGGTAGGTGATTCTGGCAAGCCGAAATCTCTTCTCAGTTGTGACTAATTCCCGACTTGGACCTAAACGATCCCGTACGAGAGTATGAGAGTGTGAGTGCTAGAGTGCAACGTTAGAACTATCCATACTTATACCGTTCAACTCTATGACACGCAACATTATTGCCTTCGGTAAGGAAGGTTATATATATATATATATATATATATATATATATATATATATATATATATATATTGAAGTCAGTGGTAAGATTTGTCCGTAGTACAGTGCTCGTACTCGTACATCAACATCTCCTGACGAGTGATTTACTCACGAAACAGGCTTGTAGAGACGAAAAACCCGACTTGATTTTCTCCTACCCTCAACATATATATATATATATATTAGGGTTGTCTTTGTCATAGTTTTCTCAAAAACGACTGGCTCAATTCGAACGAAATTTGGTGCACATGTTCATTATAGTAAAGACTAGATCTTACTAGGTTTTGGTAAGTAATTGTTTTCGGTAATTAGGTTATATCTTCAGAATGTACGATTCAAATTCAATATAATTCAGGCATTGATGATAACAACGTGCATGTGTCATATAAAGTTTGATAATATAGCTTGTAGTTTTAATGCCTCCTTTGCATAATTTAAGTAATTAGGCTAATAATGCACACTCTAAATTTGGTATAATTTGGCACATACTTCAAACATACGAAAGGGCATATATCCTGAAAAGCTTGTTGATGTGGCTTTTTATTTTAATGAGTCATTTGCATAATTAATTAAAAGCTAAATCTTAAGAATACTCTTTTCAAATTCAATACAATTTGCTACCTACATCAACCATAACAAGGTGCATAGCTTCTACAAAGCTTTGTGACGTAGCTTTTAGTTTTAATGACTCGTTCACATAATTAATGATCTTCAGTAATAAGACAATGTTTTCAAATTTCAAACTTCACACTTTAAATTCAAATTCAGCTAATTGCTAATGTTCTAATAAGCTTGGTGATGTAGTTTTAATTTTAATGACTCATTTGCATAATTAATAATCAGTTAGTACACTATACTTAAAAATGCACTCTTCAAATTCAATAAAAATGTGGTACATATACTTCAAACATAACTAATTCCATATTTTCTGTCGCATTACAACAATTATTGTGTGTTTGAGCGAAAATCTAAAGACTTTGCTCCTATGCCAAGTTTTGGATGTTTATCCACTTGCCTAGGCATCTCTATGATTATCTTTGCAATATGTACCGTCATTAGGGTGTTGTTGTGGGCATGCCACATGGTCTTGTTGTAGTATATATATCTCCATTTTTGCCTCCCATATGGAATTGTTACTCAAATCTATTCAATTCAATTCAATTGAAACTTCATTGTCTGCATATAAAAACACAGAAAATTGTCTTCAGACTCGTTAGCAAATATTACAAAAATACACATAATTCACACCAATGAAAACAGAAATAGTAATATGCATTTACATAATGACATAAACGTTCACTTGAGGCTGTCACATTGAGATCAAAATGGCTACTGCTGATGGTAAGAATGATTTTTTAAACAAGTTCTCTTTTTTTGCAAATGGAAACGACGTCCAGAAGCTTCTGGAAGTGAGTATGTAATGCATGTGTCCGGTCATTAACTATTTTCAATGCCTTTCTTTTTACTGACAACTGATGCAAGTGACAAAGAGAAGATTGTTTGCTACCGATGACTTTTTCAGCCATGTTGACAATGCGAGAAAGATTACTTCTGTTCTTTACTGTCAAATTACCATACCAAAGTGCAATATTAAAGGACAGCACACTCTCAATGAGAGATCTATACACCAATTGAAGGACACTTTGACTTACGCCAAAGGATCTGAGTTTCCTCAGGATATACATTCTCTGTTGGGCTTTTTTAAGTTATGCTTTTGATTTCAATACAATGTGGTACATATGTTAAAAATCTAAGCGCACATGTTCAATAAAGTTTGTTGATTCAGCTTAACGCCTTTACAAATAATTTGCATATTGAATTGATTTTGGTAGTTATGCTATATCTTAAGAATGTATACTTCAATTTCAATATGATTTAAATAAACAAGTTATCCATAATAAAGCTGCATATATGTCCTATAAAATGTGTTGATGTAGCTTACAGATTTAATGAATAAATTGCATAATTAATGACTTTTTGTAATTGCGCTTTATCTTTAAGAATGCAAGCTTCAAATTTCATATAATTTGGTTTATCAACCCTAATAATGCTCATCTGTACTTTAAAGTTTGTTGACATAGCTTATACTTTTAATGAGTAATTTGAATAATTAATGATTTTCGTTATGAGTTATATCTTCGGAAAACACGCTTCAAATGCAATAAAATTCGGCATATACATCAACCATGCACAAAGCACAGATGTCGTCTGAAGTATGTTGATATAGCTTTTAATTTGAATGACTAATTTGCATAATGTACGATTTTCCTTAATTAAGTGCAAACTTCAACTTCTATATTATCGAGCCTAAATGTAAAGATACTGCCTCATTAATTATCAAAATTAGTATTGTTTATTGTTTTAAATAATTAGGCAATACATTACCTATACAAGCTTCAAATTTCATATAATTATTTTTCCCAACTATGTGGTACACCATGTATAATAGCTATGATTTAGAATTTTACTTTCAAACAATGTGTGTAGGCCAAAAAGCCTATGGTTTTTGCCTTTATGGGAGGCATTCAGGATAAATCTGGTTTGAATGTATATCCGGCATATCAACCTTCATTTAGTTGTTATGGGCATGGTCGAACTAAGAATGACGATGAATGCCTTTACACATATATTACCATGTAATCGAATATTTGTAACATCTGTCATTACAATGCTCATTGAAATTTGAAAAATTAGTAACACCACCTACAGGCTTTATCTATATATCGATTAGAGAACGATTAATGCTAATCTGCGAAACTTGTTATTATTCGATTCAATACATTGTGGTACAATGTTTTCATAAATTTACATATAAAAATCAAATCTACCAGTTCTGAACGGTGTTATTGTACGTATGATTTATTTACTGGTATTTCTTGGTAAAACGATTATATTTAACCTAGCTGTGCAATTCTTCAGTTGAGAAGAGTAATACTGATGTTGGTTGTACACAGCATACAGAAGGGTGTCAAGTTCAAGACTTTCATCCCTTGTTCTCTTACTAACGCTTTCTAGCGACTACTTTGTATGGAAATAATCGAATCACTGCCGCATCGTAATTTGGCTTTAGGGATGGTGGGTTACTTCCTGGGGGTACAGTAAAAACGGTGTTCTGGAAAATGTTGACAAACATAAGGAACATCTCATTTTTGGCCAGAGCTTCACCGACACATACTCTTCTACCAGCCGAGAATGGTATGTAACTTTCAGCCTTTGGGATCAAGGTACCATCTTGGGTCAGAAACCGTTCTGTGAGAGGAAGAAAAAATATTCATGTATATTTAAAAAAAAAAAACAATTTTCAGAATATAATGGTATATATACAATGTATATATATTCGTGTGTATGTATGATTGCGTATATGACTTGTGTGCAGTGACTTAAACTAAGACCACTCTAAATACATGCTAATATTGAAATATACCTGGTCTAAATTCTTCAGGATCTTTCCATTCTTTCTCTGTCATATGTATCTTCCATTGGTTAACCATTATCCATGTACCTCGTGGAAGACAATATCCACCTAAAAGTGATCATATTCACGGTCATTTAGATGACTGTCCATCCATCACGAATATGATCATATGTAAACATTGCGGTTATTACAACAAGTATTAAACACTGAAGTAAAGCACTTCCTCTATGTGCTACACTCGTTTATAACATTCAAGTGTAAAGTATACTGTTTCAATTGGTTTATCTACAAGCCTAGTATGTGGTCTGTCTAATGTGGTCAATTGGTAAATGGAACAGTATACTTTTACACTAGATATGGATGCTTTAAGCGACTGTGGTTCAAACAGAAAATGCTTTACTTTGGATTTTACTTTGTAATTCTAATGGAAAGGAATCTGCATGGAACTTCGAAATGTATGAAATTTTGAGTTAAAAGGTTTATGTGAGTCAAGGATCGCCTGGTTAGCAGGAGAGCTTCAAATTCAATGAATTACATGGACCACGTACAGTACTAGTAGATAGGCTGTCATCGGAGGAGGCATGATATGAGATGAAACTAAAGGAATGAGTGAGGACATAAAAGAACAAAGCAATGCAGGGGGTTACGAACAATTCTATCTTTTCAAAATACAGGATTTACTAGAATTGTGAAATATGTTATTGGATGTAATTATATACATTGTGTTGATACACCTGTATTAAACGTTCTTAGCCAAGGCGAGTTTTCATTCCTTATAAAAACTGTATACAACAATACTGACCGACAGATGTATCACACGTAGTTGTGTGTGGTACTCCGATCGGTGCCACAGTACGGATTCGCATGGCTTCGTGTATGACAGCTTCACAGTATGGCAGTCTTGACCTGTCTGAAAGTTGGCAAGGGCGATCTCGACCAATAGCGTTGTCAATCTCATCATGCACCTTAGCCTGTACATCCGGGTAATTCATTAGATAGGCAACACACCAGTTTAGAGTGTGAACAGTGGTATCTAGTCCAGCTGTGAAATAGACACAAACACAAGAGATTCATAGAATATGAATAAGAAATTTATGTGATGCGGTTATCTTTCTATTGTGCGATTCTGCGAATGACTAACTTCTGTGTTTTATCGACACGCCCTGTTGCACACCACTTTAACCATAGACCCTCCACCAACTGATAGACCCTCCACCAGTTGGTTCTTTTGCTGTAACCATAACAATGTAGGCAACAGGTTTCATTTCCCATTGTTTTCTACCGAATCAAAACACACTTTACAAAAAGCTTCATGCTATACGTCATGCTTTGACTGACATATCAATGTCTTTACGCTTTAAGTAGCGACATGTACAGTTACTACGATATGTAACCCCTTTCGCATATTGTTGCATATACTTTCAAAGACATCTACACTTCAGCTAAAATCATTTACCTCCAAATACGTCACCTATGGTCTGTCTGATATGTACATCTGTGATTAATCCAGCATTCTCAGTTCCTTCTGCTTCAAACTTGGCGTGGAGGAGATCATCTAACAGGTCACGATGGTTGTCTGTCAGTAATCACCAAAAAGAGTTAAATATGTTATTCGATTAAAAGAACAAAGAACTGACATCACGGTTTTCTTAATTAGGCGCCAGATAAGGGGGGTTCTTTAAATCGTTCTAGTCCTGTAGGTTCCTTATTCGCATTATTTGAATTATGTATGTATGTATGTATGTATGTATGTATGTATGTATGTATGTATGTATGTATGTATGTCAACAATGTACCCACATAGCTACCGTTTTAGCTACTTACACAGCCATAACTATATATTCCATTGTCTATAAAAGTTAGTGTAGGAAATACGTACTATCATAAATAAATGACAAATAGAAAGTAATATTCCCATTCAAGAAGTAAGTTCATCTATACCTTTATATTGGTCATATGTTTCGCTGTGTTCATCAATCTTCTGTTGGATGAGATTCAGAAATTTGTCAGCTATTTCTCTCATCACCTTCTCTCCACTGGTCAGTGGAATGTAGCGGAGGAATGGAATGAGATCGGCCAACAGACCACCACTAGAAAATGCGTCAACGAATTCCTTGAATATATCCATTATCTTTTTCAATTCAGGGTCGTCTATGGCATACCTTGTTAAAGATAAAGAGATTGTTGTTTATATTCATGCATGGAAATGGTGAGGTTATTGGTATCATCTTTGGAAAACTCAAAATAAATATCAAGAAAAATTGGTTCGTATTGAATTGACTTTGAGCAATGGACTTTTCATCGATGTTTTTTCTAATATGGCTGTGCTGATATATAAATTGTGTTTACGTCACACTCAGAATATCAGAATATGCTTTAAAACAGTCGAAATTAATCATTGTTTAGTCGACGACATTTAGTGGAAAGGCACGCTGAGTATTGACCAAATTGGTCGCTAGCCACCCTGTACAACAGGCTTATTCATGTGAGACAGATGCACTTGATATAATGATAATAAACAAACATGCAGTCTATACATTCTCATTATGTCTTGAAGCTTTAGTTACTATGGTAACTGAAATACATACATATATATATATATATATATATATATATATATATATATATATATATATATATATATACATATACACACACACACTAATTCATATATCTGGTTAGTGTTGTTATTATACGTAGGTACTATTAGGATGGGGTAAAGATTACGATTTCTACACATGAAATAGTTACTTATCAATGTGTATGGCGTAAGACATAGCATACCTACCGTTTGCCAAAGGACAGATTACAAATGACATTGGCAATCATTGTAAATATCACGGGTTTTGGATCAAAAGGTTCTCCAGCTCCGACAGTTTTCATTAATTGTGGAAGAGCATCCTCACTTACAGCTCTCTCTAATCGCTCTCCACTGGCATAATTTCTGGCGTTATAAAAAGAAATACAATTTGACAAGAAAGAACTATAAACCGGAACAGATGCAATTACTAGTATTCTCAACTAAATGTAAATGATTTGAAACGACCACATTTGATATAAATACTAAATGAACAATTTTGACGTTTATTTGCATTTATGATGGAATAATAAATAAACAATGATACTAGATAAAACTTCAAATAGTACTATGCGATGTTCGAGTATACATTTGAGTTATTAAAAGTTTGTTTGTTTGATTATAGAAAATGCAGAGATTCTAGAGAGCCAATCTTTCTCACCTCTTATTTTAAATATGATTTACAAACTTGCGCCTTACTGCTTGGTGTACTAATTTTCGGTAGTCGGTAGCTACTGTGTCTTTCCCGCCATCAGAATTATTCAATTATAATAGAGATTCTACTTCAAAGGTGATTTAATAACTTGCCTTATTGCTTGGTGTACTAATTTCCTGTGATATTTCCATGCAGGAGTGAAGTCAGCAACAGCTATGTTTTTCCGGCCTTCGGAAATAACGTCCGCTAAAATAGAGATTCCCATAAGAAAATTAACACTCAAGACACCATACTACAACTGAACCGAAACTGTTTCTAAATAACGACCCCAGCTTGCTGGCTTGCATTACTGAAAAAAACCCCATTTATATTACAAATGATAAGACTGATCACAACATCTTGTATCGATTATTTTTGTCATCTAGCCAACCCTGGGAACATCATTACAAACGATCACATATTTACAATAACAACTACACATATTGACCAAAAATGACACTTGTAACTAATTTGCGGGCCATATAATCTTTTATCGATTATCTAAAAATTCGTAATAATACCAGGACTAATCACAAACCACTAGTTGAGGGATTCATTATATTTTAAAAGCCAAAACAGCATGTAATTTTGTAAAGAACTGTTTTGCATATCATGAATTGAGAAATCTGGTCATAAACAATCCTTTTCCTAGACATTCCCAGGAACATACTGACCACATTTTACACTAATATATCAACTACATGTACTTTTGGAGTGTAAGATTATTTAACAAAAAACAATGCATATCAACAATGATGTCACGTCATGAACAATTTTCATCTATATATCCCTAGGAACATCATCATATTTCAGTCCTATATGATCAGTAGTAATCACAAGCACAACTCTTTCTTCTAACAACTGGGCTTGGCATTGTATGGGCAATTTCCAAGAGGTGTGAAGCTTCCAACTTTCTTTAATTCCTTATCATACATTTGTCCCTAGTCGTCGTAGTCAAACTTGTCAAGCATCATGATGCGATATGCATGGATGATGAACATCACTTGTCTGGGTCTAATGCACCTACACTTTAAGAATGTCTCGGTGTAATGATATGATATGTTAATCATACACGGTAATTTCCAATACCAACTTAATTATACATTTAAACCAGCAGTACTTAAGATAACATGTTGGAAAGGGTTCTTTTACAAATCACAAGAGGTTCGTGTGATACTTACATGAATAGATATAGGGTCGTCCAGCAAAGTCATTCTGTTTAGCGACAAGTGATTCTCTGACCAACTTAATGTTATTTAGCACAACACAGTGAGCAAGTCCAATGTTCAGAGTGAATATATCGCCATACTTTTCAGACAGTTTCGTCAAATTGGTATGCGGGTCTTTAGCGATCACTGCAAGTAATCAAAGAAGGAATAAACGTCAGTAAAAACGATTTATGGTCCATCTCTTCAGGCCCCATTTTGAAATCCTATTGTATTCTTCTGTGACAGAGCGCCCTCACAGTATGGATGATGAATGCATTACATATGGAAAATAAGAGAAACACATTATTCTAATGAATACGAGAGAAATGGTGACAACGTTAAAAGAATTGTCTATTGCATCTCTATAGTGGTTTTCAAATGTATGGATGATGACAGATAAAAACTGAAAACTTACACATTGCACTGCCTATAACAGGCCATCCTATTGGTCCAGGGGGAAAACCAGCGGGTTTGATCATTCCATAGAGGAGTTGACATACCAGCAGACCAAGCAATAACAATAGAACATATGTCGGGTTTGATAGTATACTAAAGAGGTGGCCTATGATTGCAGAAATCATTTTGGCTGGAAAAAAAGGATGCAACAAGAATAACGTTATCAAACTGTGAAGCGATTGACGATTAGTGCTTGACTGTCAGTAAACCAACACAATGGACATATTTTTGGCGACTTCTACATTAACTTTCTTAAACTTTCTTAAAATAATTCTAGTACCTGTTATAATTTTATATTTCAATGACCTTGCATCATTCACTAAACGCATGAGGAGTTGAATTTCGTCGTGTGGGTGTAGACATGCATTTAATGAACCTGTGTGATAAACTTACAGCCTGCTTTAACATATTCTTTTGGTACTTAGCAGCAGTGGCATTTTTACTCGTGGAATTCAGAATTTTGGACGCCATTCACAGACACTTATCAAACTAGTGTAGTTAGTTGTAAATTCTTCATTTAAGTGTTTTTTATAGTCTAAGGTCACCACCTTTAAAACGCACAATCGTGAACGAACTGAGAGATTGATTTGGGGTTTTGTAGTTTACTATTTAACACTTTACAGTTTCACACGTCTACATTGTAAGTTTTAGACTGCATGTACTATCTAGCATATTAGTAATGTAGACTGTGGGTAAACTGACCCCATTCCACCAAGTAAATAGCATCTGCAATCACAAATGTGTTTAGCCTATTATTCGAGGGAAAAAGAAAATCAACACTGACGCCAACTAGCAACGTATTGTAAGTAGTCAGTTCAAACAACTTAGGCAATTGAACTGAAAAGCATGACGTCATTTATTGTATACATTGGCTTAAATGAATTCGCAAATAACATAATTATATTATCTGTCAAAAGTGTCCTGAATTTCTCTTGGAATGGCAGAAGTATACATTATTGGCCCCTATCCCAATGGAAGGAAATGTTACGAACCAAATTATAACACTTTAATATAAAGGGACTGGAAAATATGTCAAAGAGTGCAAGGTCATTCACGGTGGTATTCACGAGATATTTAAATGAACGACTTTTGTTACATGCCATAGCATTTCTTGTCTGAAAATATGCACAATGAAGGTCGTTTGTAAGGTATTGTAAGGGTTAGGTTACGTAATGTTTGCTCAGTAAAACGAAATGTTTGCAGAGTAAAACGGCCGGTTGAAAGTTCATGGTGTCGCGTGTAGTTCTGTGATAGACTCACACAGTCCTCGGAGCTTCGCATGGCTAAAATTGTTCCTTTGTATGTACCGATATCTACTGCATAATTGTACTCGAATATCCTTGTACTGTCACACAGGGTTAACAATTCGTTGACGTGTCACTGCGACGGGCTCGGTGTTACGTATCCGCGAAGCCCAAGTGTTCTGTTGCAAGCTTTGTGTTATATTTACGCGGTGTGCGATCCTCGAAACCTTGTTATTTTATACCCGTTTCATATATTATTTGCCAAGTATCTCAATGGTTTAACACATAAGGAACATGGAAGGGCTGAATGAAATCAATGACGCATAGCTTTATAGCTATGACCGACCGTTATAATTTACAGCAGTGAACATACGCACACTAACCTCAATTTGGGTCAGGTTGAACCTCAATACTAAGTTCTGTGCTCTGACTACACTATGAAACAGTAAGCTGTAGATACTACTAACATACCTTGTTTGACGATGCCCGTTGTCACCTCAGTCTGTCTCGTATGCAAATACACTGGATAGAGGCGGTACACTCAAATCCGAACTGGTATTCGGTAGTCACGTGATACGAATTTAAGTGTACAAATAGAATGACGTCACGGTAATCCATGAGTAATGTTAAGGGGTAAAGCATTTGATTTCCGGGGGGGGGGCGCTTGAAGATTGTTGGGAAATAAATTGTCGTAGGCCAAAAAGTGGGAAAAAATGCTGACCGACTGAAGACAACAAATTTTCTTCCATTGTATGAGGTAAGAGAATTGTGGTACATGTGTCTCTGAATTTTAGACTCTCGTCAAAGGTTTATACTACTAAATGTTGGCAAATACTGACACTGTCAAATCAAATTTAAGAATACTGACCTGGCTTAGTACTTGGAATTTTAGAAGAACGTAAACGTTCACGAGTTTTCTGAATAAACGCTTTTTGACCAGGAGAGGGTATTGTTATCAACATTACATGTTAAATAACAGGATTACCAGATACATGTATCACTCTTTTAGCATTAAATTTCAAACATTTCCAGGGACACAAGGGAACCTCCTCCCTCCCGTACCCCCCCCCTTCTCTGCTCCTTTGTATTTTGATTCATATTTACCTACTATTGTTAGTATCTCGATATATTTTAAAAAGAAAGAAAAGAAAGCATTTTTTAGTCCTCGAATTTCAAAAATGGCACTAATGGCGTTGTAACACAACTGTAGAATTGATGTGTTATTACCTTCCGTGAGGAAGATTATATATTAGGGATGGAATGTGTGTGTATGTGTGTGTGTTTGTCTGTGTGTGTGTCTGTCTTTATATGTGTGTGTGTGTATGTATGTATGTATGTATGTATGTATGTATGTATGTATGTGTGTGTGTGTGTGTATGTATGTATGTATGTATGTATGTATGTATGTATGTATGTATGTATGTATGTATGTGGAAAACTACAGCGTCGATTCTGATGAGCCTTGCTACACATGCTAATGGCAAGAAATGATTAGACTTTGGTAAACATAATTTTCCATTTAAGTGGTACATCATGTTTAATAGCTATAATTTAGAATTTTGCATTCCAACAATGGCCCAAATATCTATGGTTTTGCCCTTCCGGGAGGCATTCAGTGCTAATCTGATTTGAATGTATATCCACTTGCCAATTAGTCTCTGTTTCATCTTTCCAGTGTACACATTCATTTGGCTGTTATGGACATTGTGCAACCAAGAATGAAGGTGAATCTTTGTAACATCTGTGTCATTACAATGCTCATTGAAATTTGAAAAATAAGTAACACCACCTACAAGCTTTATTTACATTTTGACAATTACCGGTACATGCTAATCTGTGAAACTTGGGTAATTCATTTTTGTAATCCCATCAAATAGTGTTATTATTTGAGCCAATATATTGTGGTACAGTGTTTGCATAAATTAATGTACATATAAAATCAAATCAACCAGTTCTAAATGATGTAATTTCTCGTATGGTTTATTCACTGTCATTTGTTGATAAAATGATTATATTTAACCTAGCTATGCAATCTTTCAATTGACTAATTTAAAGAGTAATACTGGTGTTGGTTGTACACAACTTACAGTAGGGTGTCAAGTTTAAGACTTTCATCCCTTGTTCTCTTACTAACGCTTTCTAGCGACTACTTTGTATGGAAATAATCGAATCACTGCCGCCTCGTAATTCGGCTTTAGGGATGGTGGGTTACTTCCTGGGGGTACAGTAAAAACGGTGTTCTGGAAAATGTTGACAAACATAAGGAACATCTCATTTTTGGCCAGAGCTTCACCGACACATACTCTTCTACCAGCTGAGAATGGTATGAAACTTCCAGGCTTTGGGATTAAGGTACCATCTTGGGTCAGAAACCGTTCTATGAGAGGAAGAAAAAATACTCAAGTATATTTTTTAACGATTTTTAGCATATAATAGTATATATACAATGTATACATAATTACATGTTTGGCTTGTGTGCAGTGACTTAAATTACGACCACTCTAAATACATGCCAATATTGAAATATACCTGGTCTAAATTCTTCAGGATTTTTCCATTCTTTCTCTGTCATATGAATCTTCCATTGGTTAACCATTATCCATGTACCTCGTGGAAGACAATATCCACCTAAAAGTGATCATATTCACGGTCATTTAGATGTTGACCCGTCAAGAATATGATCATACGTAAACATTGTAGTTATTACAACGGTTAAGACTGAAGTAAAGCTATTTTCTGTTTGTGCTACACTCGTTTATAGCATTCACATAAAGTGTAAAGTATACTGTTTCGATTGGTTTATTTACAAGCCTAGCATGTGACCTTTCAAATTTGGTCAATTAGTAATTGAATTGGTATACCTTTACACTTTATATGGATGCTATAAACGATTGTGGTACATACAGAAAATGCTTTACTTTGGAATTATGGGTTGTAATTCTAATGGAAAGGAATTTGCTTGGAACTTTGAAATGTAAGAAATTGTAAGTTGCAAGGTTTATGTTAGTCCAGATTCTCCTGGGTAGTAAGATGAAGGAGAGCCTAAATTTAAACCAATAAGATGGCCCACGTACATTATTATAGTAGGTTGAAAATCATCGAAGAAGCATGTTATGAGATGAAACTAAAGGAATGAGTGAGAACATAAAAGAACAAAGCAATGGAAGGGGCTGTGAACAGTTCTGTCTTTCCAAAAATACGGGATTTACTAGAATTGTGAAATATGACATTGGTAGTAATTATGTACATTGTGTTGCTACACCTGTCTTAAACGTTCTTAGCTAAGGAGAATTTTCATTGCTTATAAAAATTGTATACAACAGTACTGACCGACAGATGTATCACACGTAGTTGTATGTAGTACTCCGATTGGGGTCACAGTACGGATTCTCATGGCTTCGTGTATGACAGCTTCACAGTATGGCAGTCTTGACCGGTCTGAAAGTTGGCAAGGGCGATCTCGACCAATAGCGTTGTCAATCTCATCGTGCACCTTAGCCTGTACATCCGGGTAATTCACTAGATAGGCAACACACCAGTTTAGAGTGTGAACAGTGGTATCTAGTCCACCTATGAAATAAAAAAAATACACGAGATTCATAGAATGTGAATGACAAGTTATGAGATGCGTGTACCTTTTTATTATGTGATTCTGCCAATGACTATATTCTGTGTTTTACTGGCATTAAGTAATACGAGTTTGGACGACCTGTTGCATACCACTTTATCAACATGAAAAATTATTTCTTTTGCTATAATCGTTACCAATATAGGCAACAAGTTTCATATCCCATTGTTTTCTACCCAATCAAACATACTTGTAAAAAGCGTCATGCTATATTTAACTTTGACTGACAAATCATTGGTCTTTACGCTTTAAGTAGTGACATGACATGTACAGTTGCTACGATGTGTTACTTCGTTTACATATCGTTGCACATACTATACTTTCAAAGACATCTATGCTTCAACTAAAATAATTTACCTCCAAATACGTCAGATATGGTCTGTCTGATATGTACATCTGTAATTAATCCATCATTCTCAGTTCCTTCTGCTTCAATCTTGGAGTGAAGAAGATCATCTATCAGGTCACGATGGTTGTCTATCAGTAATCACCAACAGAGAGTCAATATATGATTCCATTACTAGAACAAAGAACTCATATCACGGTTTTCCTAATTAGGTACAAGAAAGGGTTTCTTCAAATCGTATTATTTGAATTACGTCTTTCTGTCTGTCTACAATGTACTCACCTAACTACCATTTTAGCTACTTACCCAGCCCATACTAGATATTCCATTGTCTATAAAAGCTAATTCAGAAAATGTGTACGACCTTAAATAAATGATACAGAGAAATATTCCCATTCAAAAAGTGAATAGCTTGAAGTTCATACTTGCCTTTATATTGGTCAAATGTTTCCTTATGTTCATCAATCTTCTCTTGGATGAGATTCAGAAATTTGTCAGTCATTTCTCTCATCAGTTTCTCTCCACTGGTTAATGGAATGTAACGAAGCAATGGAATGAGATCGGCCAACAAACCACCACTAGAAAACACATCGATGAATTCCTTGAGTATGTCCATTATCTTTCTCAATTCGGGGTCGTCTATGGCATACCTTGTAAAAGATGAATAGATTGTTGTTTATATTTATGCATGGAAATGGTGAGCTTATTGGTATCATCTATGGATAAGTAGGCTAAATATAAATATTTCAATTTATGGTTAGTATTAACGTTTTGTGAAGTAATAATAAAAAGACTTCGACCAATGGACATTTCATGTTTTCAATATGGCTATGTTGATATATGAAATGTGTTTACGTCACACTGACAGTGACTGTTTCTGCGTTGCTCAGCATATGCGTTAAAACGGTCAAAATCATTATTTTAGTCAACAGCGTTTTCTGATAAGGTACTAGAATTGACCAAATGCTTATTGACCAAACTGTACAACATGCTTATTCGTAACGTGAGACCGATGCATTTGATATAATGATAATAAACAAAGAGCTGCAGTCTATGCATTCTCACTATGTCTTGAAGCTTTAGTTAGTATGGTAACTGAAATATAAATATACACAAATTCAGATATCTGGTTAGTTTTGTTATTATATGTAGCTAATGTTAAGATGGGGTAACGATTACGATTATTACACATGAAATGGTGACTTATCAATGTGTATGACATAGCACATAGAATATCTACATGTACCTTTTGCCAAACGTTAGATCACAAATGACATTGGAAATCAGTGTAAATATCACGGGTGTCGGATCGAAGGGTTCTCCAGCTTCGACAATTTTCATTAATTGTGGAAGAGCATCCTCACTTACAGCTCTCTCTAATCGCTCTCCACTGGCATAATTCCTGGAGTTGTAAAAACATATAATTTGACAAGAAAGAATTATTAAACACATTAATTCCAAACCGGAAAAGATGCAATTACTAGTACGTCCATATTTCATATCAACACTAGATTGACAGTTGTTATGTTGATTTACATTCATGATGGAATGATAAAGAATGCTCGGTAAAACTTCAAATAGTATTATACGATGGACACGAGTATATATATAAGTATTAAAGGTTTGTTAATAGAAAATACAGAGGCTTCTAGAGAGGCACTCTTTATCACCTTTTATTTTACATATGATTTACAAACTTGCCTTACTGCTTGCTTGGTGTACTAATTTTCTATGATTGTCCATGCAGAAGAGAAGTCGGCAGCTACTATGTCTTTTCCGCCTTCAGAATTCATACCATGCCCGCTAAAACAGAGATTCCCCTTAAAACAATACTTTGACTTAAAGAGTTTTTTGTAAAGGTGATTAAAATCTTGCCTTATCGCTTGGTGTACTAATTTCCTGTGATATTTCCATGCAGGAGTGAAGTCGGCAGTGACTATGCTTTTTCGGCCTTCGGAAAAGATGTCCACTAAAATGGAGATTCCCATTAGAAAATTAACACTAATGACACTGCACTACAACTGATGAACATACATTAAAGGAATTTGTTTCTAAACGATGATCCCAGCTTATATTTTCATCTTTCTTTTAACACCTTGTACCTGGCGTCAGCAGTGTGTGTGGGCAATATTTCAAGAGGTGTGAAGCTTCCAACTTTGTTTATTTCCCATAATACATTGCCCCAGTAGTTGTCGTAGTCAAGCTTGTCAATTTGTGTAATTTTGAAGCAGTAGCACGATGCATGGTTGATGACTATGACTTGTCTGGGTCTCCTAAACATAATTAAGAAATGCACCTACACTTTAAGAATCACAGAATGTCTCGGTGTAATGATATAAGATGTCAATTATACACGGTAATTTCCAATATCCAATTAATTATATATCTACATACGTTACTTCACATAACGTGTTAGGATGGGTTCTTTTACAATTTACAAGAGGATCGTGTGATACTTACATGAATAGATATAGGGTCGTCCAGCAAAGTCGTTCTGTTTAGCGACAAGTGATTCTCTGACCAACTTAATGTTATTGAGCACAACACAGTGAGTAAGTCCAACGTTCAGAGTGAATATATCGCCATACTTTTCAGATAGTTTCGTCAAATTGGTGTACGGCTCTTCAGTAATCACTGGAAATAGTCAAAGAAATAATAAACATCAGTGAAAAAGATTGATGGTCCCTCTCTCCAGGCCCAATTTTGAAATCATATTGTAATATATATATTCGTTTATTTCAAGTGTTAAGGCCTCAGCCCATGACAAAACAAAATACGTGCAATTTACAAATAAAGTATTTACAATACACAAGAAAAGAAAAAATTGATCATGTTTAGCTGTCGTTTTCCTTTACAAAATAATCACGGCGTTTAAACGACTTAAATGCAAACATTGAAAACTCATAAAATTAATTACAAGTGGGTTTTTAGTTGATAATAATGCAAAACATTTTTGTTCGATAGGGTGAAAACGGAATCTTCGAGGAATTCATTCTCTTCTGTATAGCTAGTAAAGTGGACAAAATAATACAGATAACACTCGTCCTCTACTACAGTTACACCTTGTTTCGTACAATCAATACTGACACAATCTGAAATCAAATGGTACCGGTTGGTTGCGATGACGACCCTTTTCAATGGCTAGCCTTTGACTTGAGTAGCGGGGTTTGGCTAAGCCAAATTTAAATTTTGTTATGTCTGTATATTAAAGGTACAGTTCTGGTTCCAGCATCGACTTAAACTTAGAATAGCTACGCAATCTACTAGATTGGTCCAGTGAAGCGAACCATTCCTGCCTATAACCGTCTTGTAGCCTTTCAAGAAACAATTAAAAAACAAATAGTTATTTCCAAAGTGTTGTGGTATCCAAACCACACCAAAGCTATATCTAAATAAGAATTCACATATTTTCATTGCCTATGTAATCCTCCAAGCTGAGTCTAAAACTCTAAGCATCTCATAGCAAGGCTTTGGATAACGAGTAGTGTTCATTTCTATACATTTTTTTGATTGATTGATTGATTG
This sequence comes from Glandiceps talaboti, assembly GCF_964340395.1. Lineage (NCBI taxonomy): Eukaryota > Metazoa > Hemichordata > Enteropneusta > Spengelidae > Glandiceps > Glandiceps talaboti. The sequence continues at coordinate 17,785,215 of NC_135553.1, forward strand.
ATTGATTGATTGATTGATTGATTGATTGATTGATTGATTTTTATTACCTGTACAAGAAATAATTACAGATCACTTGGACAAAAATATATATACACAATTTATACAGGCAATAGGAGTCAGAAAATAGCTGTGCTAATCAAGTCTGACCCCTTACATTAATGGTTAATGGTTAAACATTCACGGGTGTTACTAAACGCACTTGCTCCCTCCCCCCCATCCCAATCCCAGTCATTTAAAAAGTGATGAGAAGAAAGTTCGAATGCCAACTATGCTATATATTCTTTTAGTAAATCCATTTTAAGTGACCACTTGAAACTATTCGTGTTGGTTCTTTCCTGATATTGTATTTGATGTCGTTCCATGTAGTTGCACCTGTATATTATATTATATTATATTGATTGTTGTCCAACTGATGTCTTCATTGGAGGAATACATAAATTGCCCTGAGTCTTCTGTCGTGGATTGTATGCATAATTCAACAGCGTGCACTCATCGGTTATCGAGTGTGGTAAATTATTGTGTATTAAGTCGTAAACAAAAACCCCCTACTAAATACTTGAGTAACTAAACACGTCGAGAATTTCTAACTAGTTTAAAAGAGGAGAAGAATGTTCCCGAAAATGGCTATGCGAGATAGCACGCAGATTTCAACTATTATGTAAGGGATATTGGACCACCCCGTTATGCATTGTTTTCAATGGAGAAAGTGATGACGACGTAGCAGTTCGTATATTCCGGTACTGACCGAAATCGACCCGGAACTATTTTTTCATATTGACTGACGTCAACCTGGAACTATTTGGACATGCAGAAACAAAACGCAGATTTCTATAAATCAAAATCAACATTTATTTGTGAGGAATACACGTTTTTGAATGGCCATTCTGCCGTAAAACACACTCATGCTACTAAAATGGTGTCGGAATACTACTTTGCAGCAATGTCACTGAGTTCGTATAAACTTTGTAATTGTCGTCAATGCTGGGGATCACACTCTGCGACAGTTCGAATTCACGCTGTTTGCAGCGCGTGATTTTTGGAAGAACGGCAAGCTTTTCAAAATAACCGATCCTATGACGAACACGTCACTTGAAATACAATATCACACACTCTGTTTTGATGGTAGCACTGTTATTTTGTACACAATGTGTCAGATGAGTGTTGAAGTTATCCTGAACACAATGATGGGGACCAAAATTATTAACACGCGACTTTGTTTTGAATATTATGCAAATGAGTTGACCACGCAACAATGTGTTCAAATAATATGTTTTTTTTAAACATTAAATGTAAAATCTTGAATAATCGCAGTTCCAGTACAAAATTCTGTTTTATTTATCTTTAACGTTCGAGACATGAAATTCCTTGCATGAAAATGAATGCCCAGGTGACATATAATAAAAAATATTATAGCCTTGATATTGGATAATATGCTCTCGTTGCAAGGATTCGATCAGCACTCCGTTATGCGTCGTGCTGGTCGTATCCTTGCACCTTAGGCATATAATATCAAGGCAATAATATATCATCTGAAATCCTGTATTGCGTTCCTCTGTGACATAGCGCCCTCACAGTATGGATAATGAGTGCATTAGATACAGGAAAATATGAGAAACTCATGTCATACTGATGGATGACAAAGAAATGGTGACAACGTTAAACAATTGTCTATTATTCAACTCTAGTTGTTTTCAAATATATGGATGCTGACAGATAAAAAATAAAAACTTACACATTGCACTGCCTATAACAGGCCATCCGATTGGTCCAGGGGGAAAACCAGCGGGTTTGATCATTCCATTTAGGAGGTGACATACCAACAGACCAAGCAGTATTAATAGAACATATGTCGGATTTGATAGTACACTAAAGAGATGTTCTAAGAATGCAGAAATCATTTTGGCTGGAAAACAAGAATAACTTCATGAAACTGTGAATTGAAGTGATTGATGATTGTTGCTTGTCAGTAAACCAACACAATGGACATGTTTTTGTCAATGTCTACATTTTCTGAAGCTTGTCTAAATAATTCTAGTATTTGTTATAATTTTATATTTGAATGACCTTGCATCATTCACTAAACACATGACAAGTAGAATTTGTCTGAATATGACTTCTATTCTTTCGGTGCGTAGCAGCAGCGGCATCAAGTTTTACTAGTGGATTTCAGAATTTAAGAAACCATTTATATGCGTACGTGTTTTTTATACATATGTTTTAGGTGGTTTATACCTCTTACATCACTATTCACCATTCACCAGGAAGTAAACGCTCTAATTCACAATTCACCAGTATCTCCAGACATCAATTCACCTTCACCAAATATAAACGTAATTCACCATTCACGAGTAATTTTTGTGTAAATATATCAATATCAATATCAATTAAACATACAGTAGCCTTAGAATAAACACATCACGTGTAGGCTTAGCGACTACATAGGGATAAAATATATTCTTAAAAATTTACAAGTCATGAAATATCACCTTAGCAGTAAAAGGTGGGGGGGGGGGGGGTAAGCTTGCATGGGAATATGAACATCTGTCATGGGAGTTCAAGGGTCTCCTATGAGCTGGGGAAATTACAACAAATCTTTAATTGTTCAAATGAATCATTAAAACTAAAACACGTCAAGAATTGGTAATATAGGATATGCTAATACAAAATTTGAGTAGACTCTCTATCTACAGTATATGGTTGTCTTCACCGTATCACTATGATATAAGTACACCTCCAGAGTTTTACAATTTTTTTTATACAGGGGAAATAAAACTTGTCTGTACTCCATGTCACACAAAAGGATTAGAGACGAAGACAAAGTGAGACAAAGTAAGAGACTCCAGAGTTTCTGTAGACTTGCTCAAGTCCCTGGATTTTTTCCATTCTTTTATTTTAATACAATTTTCTTTTTAAAAAACCAATGTAATATTGTGTGTGAGACAATGACCTGAGTAAGTGATTGCGAAACAGTCGGGTGAACACATATAGTCCTTGGGAGACTACTAGTAACCGAGGGAAAGGAGAACAAGTTAAGACATTTTTCTTCACAAAAATGAATGGCAAACTCTAAACACTTGAAGAATATATGAAACTTACGAAAAATCTGTCAAGGGACCCGGGTCAGTCTATCTAGGGTTCTGTAGTTATCTTAGGATACGTTCGCCCTGAGATAGGTAGCTTTGTTTCTCTCAAATTCATCGTTTGCTAAAACTGACTATATAATTTATGACAACCGATTTTGGAGTGCGGAATTTTTATTGGGCACATGGATTCAGATAACGTAGTTACGTACACGTATGTCGAAAACAACAACTTGAGTGGAATCTATAGCTAACCCCCACCCCCACCCCCCCCCCCCACGACTTGGCAACTTATGTTAGCTGATACCTGGTTGGATGATAAACAATGATTTATCAAGGCCAGTCGTGTGAACCAATTCTATATTTAAAAGTTGAGATCAGAGGCCAAGTAAACATCTATCAGACCACACAGGTCATTCGTAGAGTATTGGGTCAGACGTCGCGAATAGTGTCCAGTTGAGGTTACTTCAACTTTCAACACGAAATCACTACGGTAGAAATTTCTGAAAATTTCCATATGATGTCCCCTAAGATTCCAGCGAAAGATATTTAGAAATAAAAAGAAATCTACAATGGAAACCGTATGCTACGTCGATTGCGCATTCGATCCTCGTACACTCAATACCCACAAAGCACATTACTTATGCTAATGGATAATAAAGAACAATACCAGATATGGTGTTTTAATAAATATGGCGTTTTAATTGACATAATTATAAAAACTGTCAAAAATGTCCTAAATTCACCAAATTTCTCTTGAAATGACTTATCCCTACCCCAACGTAAGTAACAGTCATGAAGCAAACTGGTTACCAAATACTAAATTACAATGGACGGGAAAATAAGTATGTCATAGTACGAGGTCATTCTAGGGTGATTCGAGGAATGTGTTATTGAACGACTAGACTTGTAGTTATTTCACTGATGAAGGCTACAGTATGCAGTAACAGTCGATGGTGTTAACATTCAAGGAAAGGCTGAATGAAATATATGACGTTTTAAGGCTATGATCGATCATGTTATAGTTCACCACAGTCAACCTGCTAAACTCAATCACCCCCACTGTAATATATGGTTTAAGCCTCAATACAACGTTATGTGTTCTGACTACAATATACAACGGTACGCTGTAGATAGTCTACTAACATACCTTGTTTGACTTTGTACGTTGTCACCCCAGTGTGCCTTGTATGCGAATAGACTGAATAGAGAGGTGGTACTCTCCAATCCGAACGTTAAACTCTGGTATTTAGTGGTCACGTGATAGGAACAGATAGAATGACGTCATGTTAGTTTATGATTAATATTAATACTAAGGGGTAAAGCATTTGATTTCAGGGGCTACGGGTTTTGAGTTTTGAGGGAAGTATATTGTCGTAGGCCAAAAGTGGGACAAACATATGCTGACCAACTCGACAGAAGAAAAATTTGTTTCCATTGCATGAGCTACAATATTGCGCTGCAAGTGCAGAAACTAGCTACACATGTCGAATTTCCTAGTATATGTGTCTCTGGCGCCGTCGTCTACGGCTGTGGCACCCGGACTTTTACAGATGCTTGTCAAATGTTTATACTCAGTGTTGGCTGAAACCGTCAAATCAAATTACTAAGAATATTAACCAGACTTAGTACCTTCAATCCTGTAATTTTTCCTAGTGATAAAATCTTATCATATAGTATGTACGACATGCAATATACCTTGAGAATTTTTCTCGATGTTACTTAGTTTTTTTAATTCAAATTTCAATTGTAATCAGGGAGCCGTCATCATTTACGGCTGGGAGAAGGGGGTGTCAGAGATATCTGATACAGGTCTCGAAAAATACAAAGATTCAAGGGGTACTCAAAATGAGGATCGGAGTGATAGGGTGGGGGGGGGGGGTACTGAACTATTGAGCAAACACATTGAAATATAAGACATACTTATCAATAAAAAGATTGAAAAATTTGTCGCGGCTTCACCGCAATAATTTATGCTTTATGTGTAATATAGTAGAGAACTCAAATGGACCATGAAAACCATATTGTCACTGCTCTAATGTAACTTGTATGGGGTGGGAGTCACTCAGAGCTCTGTATGGGATAGGGGGTATTTGTCAAATGTGGAAGAAGGGTTCTCAGACCGCAAAGTAATGACGTCTTCCTATTGAAGTCGGGGTCTGTTTCTATAATTTCTTTGTATAGGAACCAAAGTAATACAATGACATGGTTAAAAAGGTAAAAGCACATATCACAAAATCTAAGAATTTCTCAACAAATTTATAGTATTTGGAGTTGAAACTGTAGATATGAAATTTAAAGTTATAACTACAACATAAACACACTGATTAAATTTTGTATTATCCTTCGACCAAGATTTAAGATCCAATAGCAAAATTTCCATTTTTCTCGGGGTGCATACTCATTTTCCTGATAGAAAGACTGTGATATGTTGGCTAGCTAGCACCTCTTCTAGCGATTTTAGCCACTACTTTGTATGGTAAACATTGAATTGTACCCGCCTCGTAATTTGCACATAAGGGCGGTGGGTTGCTATTTGGGGGTGTTGTGAATACGACGTTCTGGAAAATGTTGACAAACTAATCGAAACGAAAAATATCTAATATTTCCGTACCCATCGATCATGCAGAGAACGGATGAGAATGGTTTCACGAGAAGTCAACACAACACAACGAGTTCCCCATAATATTCTCTTAAGTTGTTCAGTAGACCCACAAATTCGTTAGCGCAGAACGTTTTGTTGGATAGCTATCCCTCTTAAAAATCTATGTGTACCTGCACTTTATTCCATTTTACTGCGTTCATTACCATCCACACAGTGACATGAAGTGGTTCTATCTTAAAATGTAAATGTAAAATCTTGAAAAATCGCAGTTCCAGTATAAAATTCGATTTTCTTCATCTTTAAAGTTCGAGACATGAAATTACTTGCATGAAAATGAATTCCCAGGTGACATATGATAGAAAGAAATATTATAGCATTGATAATGAGTGCATAAGATACAGGCAATCTGCGAAGCTCTTGTCATACTAATGAGAAATAAATGGTGACAATGTCTATTATGCAGCTCCAGTGATTTTCAAATGTATGGATGCTGAGAGAAACAAACTTACACATTGCATTGCCCATAACAGGCCATCCGATTGGTCCAGGGGGAAAACCAGCGGGTTTGATCATTCCATATAGGAGATGACATACCAGCAGACCAAGCAGTATTAATAGAACATATGTCGGATTTGATAGTATACTAAAGAAGTGGCCTATGATTGCAGAAATCATTTTGGCTGGAAAAAAGAACAAAGTAGAATTATCAAATTGACAAGTATTTGATGATTGCAGATTATTGCTTGTCAGTAAACCAAAGCAATGGACATATTTTTGTTAAATTATACATTCTACTTGTACGCCTCTCCGATACATCATTGTACCATATGATTTTATATCTCCACTGTAGTGTAGGTGACAGAAGCCTGAGAAGGGGTGGCAAAAATAATGATTGAGTTTCAATTGGCGGGGCTTAACATTTTTTGAGAAGAGAGGGTGAGAGGAACTACACCATTTGTTTAACCCTAAATTGTGTACATTTCCTAACTGTAGCTATGCAGACAAATTGCATGAGATAGTATCAAGGTGACTGAATAAGTTCTATCTAAACTCGACCTGAAATATTTTGCTGTCATTATTTATGGTTTGTTTTATCCTTGTCAAGCATTGTGAAAAAATGATATCGACCTACTTACCCAATGTGATGGGTTAGGTTACCCCTTGACAAGCATTTTTTTCTGACCTTATATATATTTAATTGCGTATGCTAAAATATACATTATGTAAATTGTATGCAAATTTATGTAAATTATCACTTTACTAAATTTTAAATGCATGATTGCACCAAGACAAAGTTCTGCCCCCCCCCCCCCCCTTCGCAATTTGGTCAGGCTACGGGCCTGCAACATAGCCATAGTCAATTCCAGAGACCGTAATTGACAACTTGCACATTTCCTGTTATAACGTTTACTCAATATAAATACGCACTGTATGTGCCGATTTGCATAATAAGAAAAATATTACCTTGAAACCTCAATAGATGCTAGGGGAGAACCCCTAGGACTCCCTCACACCAAGAATGAAGGTGAATGCCTTTACACATATATTTCCACGTAATCGAATATCAGTAACACCTGTGTCACTACAATGCATATGCTCATTGGAATTGGAAAAATAAGTAAGACCACTTACATTCTTCATTTACATATCGATTAGAGAACAATTAACGGCATATGCTGTGAAATTTGGGTAATTACTCATTTAATCTCATGTACTCATGTAATCCCACTGAATCATCAAACACTGTTATTATTTGAGCCAATATATTGTGGCACTCTGTTTACATAAATAAATTATAAATATAAAATCAAATCCACCAGTTCGAGACGTAATTTTTTTGTATGATTTATTCACTGGCATTTGTTGATAAAATGGTTATATTTAACCTAGGTATGCAGTTCTTCAGTTAAAAAGAGTGGTACAGCGATGGTGTTTGTACACACAGCTTACAGCAGGTGCTAAGTTCAAGATTAGCGCTTTCTTGCGACTGCTTTGTATGGAAATAATCGAAGAACTATCGCTTCAAAATGTGGCGTTAAGGATGGTGGGTTACTTCCTGGGGGTACAGTAAAAACGGTGTTCTGGAAAACGTTGACAAACAAAAGGAACAACTCGTTTTTGGCCAGAGCTTCACCGACACATACTCTTCTTCCAGTGGAGAATGGTAGGAAACTTTCAGCCTTGGGGATTAAGGTACCATCTTGGGTCAGAAATCGTTCTGTGAGAGGAGGAAAAAACTAAAGTACATTAAGGTTATCCTATTTTTTTCTGTATCTCATTACCTGACCGACCCAATAATGACCAACGGAAAAATAAAAAAATAAAATATTTCCATTTTTGCCCGCCCTTAATATTTTGCGGAACAGCGCCCTTCCCTGGCGAGAATGAGAAAGAGTCTGGACTATCGACGTCATCTACAGTGATGGAGGCGACCGCGACAATGAAAGTTGTTCAGCAATAGAGCATTTCTTTCATGATGGAAGTTATTCGAGTAGGGGCCCTGAGAACCTGTCAATTGTGTAAAGAAGCTGGGAAAGGGCTTGTTGCCAGGAATTCAATACAAAGAAGATAAAGATGAGGAAAAATGAGAGACAGAGAAACATGAAAAAAGATTTTTTGCTTTTCTTACTTTTTAAATAGAACGACCTACCCATAATGACCATGTAAAAGTAATGAGAAACATTAAAAAATAGGGGCACCCTAGTACAATAAATGTATATGATACAATAATATACAAAATGTGTGTGTGCAAGTATGAATGTATGTTTTTGCTTGTGTACAGTGACTTAAACTAAGGCCACTACAAACACATGTTAATATTGAAATATACCTGGTCTAAATTCTTCAGGATCTTTCCATTCTTTCTCTGTCATATGAATCTTCCATTGGTTAACCATTATCCATGTACCTCTTGGAAGACAATATCCACCTAAAAGTGATCATATTCACGGTCATTAGATGACTGTTGAATATGATCATATATCGACGTTATGGTTAATGGTAAGGAATGTGCATGGGAACTTTGAAATGTATGAAGTTCTGAGTTACAAGTATTATGTGACTCCAGGTTTACCTGGATAGTTGGCGACCTTCAATTTCAACGAATTACTAATAGATGGACCACGTACAGTACTAGTCGATAGGAGATCATTGAGGAGCATGATATGAGATGAAACTAAAGGAATGAGTGGGGACATAAAAGAACAAAGCAATGGAAGGGGCTACGAACAGTTCTATCTTTCGAAAAATACGGGATTTTACTGGAATAATTGTGAAATACGTTATTGTAGTAATTAGATACATTATGTTGAAGCCCCTGTCTTAATATAAATGTCGTAGCCAAGGAGAGTTTTCATTGCTTATAAACACTGCTTGCAACAGTACTGACCGACAGATGTATCACATGTGGTTGTATGTGGTACTCCGTATGGTGACACAGTACGGATTCTCATGACTTCGTGTATGACAGCTTCACAGTATGGCAGACTTGACCGGTCTGAAAGTTGACAGGGGCGATCTCGACCAATAGCGTTGTCAATCTCATCGTGTACCTTAGCCTGTACATCCGGGTAATTCATTAGATAGGCAACACACCAGTTTAGAGTGTGAACAGTGGTATCTAGTCCAGCTGTGAAATAGAAAACAAACAGACGCGATTCGTAAATGACATGAATGCTAAGTTATGGGATGCGGATATCTTTGTATTGTGCGATTCTGCAAATGACTATTAACTTCTATGTTTTACTGGGCATTAACTATGTGAGTTAAGCAAAATCCATGGTCAGCAGCCAGTGTCAGTTGGTAGAATCTTAAAGTTTAAATTAAAAAAAAAATATACAGGATAACTGTTTCACTGGGAATAGAGTATGTGTTAAACTTCAAGATTCTACCAACTGTCACGCCTGCTGACCATGGATTTTGTTTGAACTTCAACAGCATGATGTTACTGTTTATATCATAAACTAAATGCAGTGCCAACATGGTGTAAAGTATGAAGTGACATGTACAGTTAGTCTGGTTTGTTATCCCGTTTGCATATCTTTGCACATACTTTCAATAATTTATACTTCAACTAAAATCATTTACCTAAAAATATATCAGATACTGTCTGTCTGATATGTACATCTGTAATTAATTCAGCATTCTCAGTTCCTTCTGCTTCATGCTTAGCTTGAAGAAGATCGTCTATCAGGTCACGATGGTTGTCTATCGGTAATCACCAAAAAAGAAGTCAAATATGTTATTCGATTACTAGAACAAAGTTTGAACTGATATCACGGTTTTCCTAATTAGGTACAAGAAAGGGTTTATTGAAATCGTTCTTAGTCCTGTAGGTTCCTTATTCGCATTATTTGAATTACGTCTTTCTGTCTGTCTGTCTGTCTGTCTGTCTGTCTGTCTGTCTGTCTGTCTGTCTGTCTGTCTGTCTGTCTGTCTGTCTGTCTGTCTGTCTGTCTGCCTGTCTGTCTGTCTGTCTGTCTGTCTGTCCGTTTGTCTCTATGTCTACAATGTACTTACCTAGCTACTTACACAGCCCATACTAGATATTCTATTGTCTATAAAGGTTAATTCAGGAAATACGCACAATCTTAAATGAATGATAAATAGAAATATTCCATTCAAGAAATGAATAGCTTCATACATACCCTTATTTTGGTCAAATGTTTCCTTGTGTTCGTCAATCTTGTCTTGGATGAGATTCATAAATTTGTCAGTTATTTCTCTCGCCATTTTCTCTCCACTGGTCAATGGAATGTAACGAAACAAGGGAATGAGATCGGCCAACAAACCACCACTAGAATACACATCGATGAAGTCGTCAAGCATGCCCATTATCTTTTTCAATTCAGGGTCGTCTATGGCATACCTTGTTAAAGATAAAGAGATTGTTGTTTATATTCATGCATGGAAATGGTGAAGTTATTGGTATCATCTATGGATAACTAGGCTAAATATCAATATTTGAATTTATGTTTTTTATTCACATTTCGTGAGGTAATAATAAATAGACTTCGAGAAATGGACTTTTCATCGAAGTTTTTAGTATGACTGTGTTGATATATGAAATGGGTTTACGTCACACTGACAGTGACTATTTCCGCGTTGCTCAGCATATGCGTTATAACGGTCAAAATCAAAAACGGCGTTTTGTTGTAAGGTGCTAGAATTGATCAAATGCTCATTGACCAAGCTTTACAACAGGTTTATTCATAACGTAAGACAGATGTACTTCATATAATTATAATAAACAAACGTAACAGCTGTAGTCTATACATGCTCATTATGTCTTGAAGCTTTAGTTACTATGGTAACTGATATATAAGTATACACTAATTCAAATATCTGGTTAGTGTTGTTATTATATGTAGGTACTTTACTATTAGGATGACGTAAAGATTACGATTATTACACATGAAGTGGTGACTTATTAATGTGTATGACTTAAAACAGAAGATACCAACCGTTTGCCAAACGATAGATCACAAATAACATTGGCAATCATTGTAAATATCACGGGTGTTGGATCGAAGGGTTCTCCGGATCTAGTTTCAACAGTTTTTAACAATTGTGGAAGAGCATTCTCACTTATAGCTCTCTCTAATCGCTCTCCACTGGCATAATTTCTGGAGTTGTAAAAAAGAAATACAATTCGACAAGAAAGAATTATTATACACATTAATTACAAACCGAAAAAAATGCAATTACTAGTAGACTTCTCAATTAAAAGTGGTGGTTTGAAACGAAATGTGACAGTTTTCATATTTGTTTGTTTGTAGAATATACAGAGGCTTCGAGAGGGCCAATCTGTAAAATCTTGCCGTACTGCTTACTTTTCTACGATATTTCCATGCAGGAGTGAAGTCGGCGGCTACTATATCTTTCCCGCCTTCAGAATTCTTGCCCGCTAAAGAGATTCCCCTTAAAACAACAAAATGACTTAAAAGAATTTTTTTTTTAAAAGGTGATTTAAAAACTTGCCTTATTGCTTGGTATACTAGTTTCCTGTGATATTTACATGCAGGAGTGAGGTCGGCATAGACTATGTTTTTCCGGCCTTCGGAAAAAATGTCCACTAAAAAAGAGATTCCCGTCAGAAAATTAACACTACTGACACTCTAATACAATTAAACATATATTAAACGAATTGGTTTCTAAATAATGATGCCAGCTTGCTTGCTTTGATTACCGAAAATTACACATGATAACACTGACCACAGCATCTTGTATCGATTAATTTCATCATCGAGACAACCCTGGGAACATCATTACAATCGATCAAACTGTTTGACAAAAAGTAAACATTTTGGCCAAAAATGACACATGTAACTAATTTACGGGTCATATCATCTTGTATCGAAACATCCCTAAAATATCAAGACCAATCATAAAAGTAGTAGTTTTTGGAACACAATATGTTTAAAATCTAACAGCATTTTTTAAAGAGTTGTTTTATATATCAATAATTTGAAAATCAGGTCATCAGCAATTGTTTACCCACACATCCCCAGAAACATACCCACTAAATTTCAGTGTCAAATACTTTTGGCGTGTAAGATTATTAAACCACAAACCATGTGTTTTTGTATATAATTTGCATATCAGTGATGGTGTCATGTGATGTTCGTGTGATACTTACATGAATAGATATAGGGTCGTCCAGCAAAGTCATTCTGTTTAGCGACAAGTGATTCTTTGACCAACTTAATGTTATTTAGCACAACACAGTGAGCAAGTCCAATGTTCAGAGTGAATATATCGCCATACTTCTTAGATAATTTCGTCAAATTGGTATGTGGCTCGTTATTAATCACTGAAAATAGTCAAAGAAATAATAAACATCACTAAAAAATATGTATGGTTCCTTTCTACAAGTCCCATTACGTCATATATATGACTATGTTCGTTTATTTCAAATGTTAAGGCCTCGGCCCATGAAAAGAAGTACACACACACACACACACACACACACACACACACACACACACACACACATATATATATATATATATCTGTTTATGTCACTGTATCTGTCTCTATCTCTGTCTGTCTGTCTGTCTGTCTGTCTGTCTGTCTGTCTGTCTGTCTGTCTGTCTGTCTGACGCCAAGTGAAAGTGGGTGTCTGGCAAAATATCTCTGTCTAAGTTAAAATGTAGGAAATAAAACCATATAGTTGTATAATAATGTATTGAGAGTAAAATTGGGGCATTGAAGACAGTTTTCAAGTACTCTATGGCATTCGATAATGTGGTTTAAAATTTCATGCCCATAATTACCCTTCTTCATGTTCATATTTTCATAAAAGAGTGCTTACTGTGGGAGGGGGACACCCCTCCCTCACCCTCCCACTAGCTATCATGCGGAATGCTGTTTCTGCCCAAATCAAGATTGAAAGAGAAAACTCTGTATGCTAAGTATTTACAAGTACATGTTACAGCCCGATGTGCGACCTTTTTCGCAAAGCCCACAGCTATTTGTAAAGACATTTCTCATTTTTATGTATGGACGTAGCAGTTGATTTCCATTGTTAGTTTATTGTAGTGTGCCATAATGTATATCTTTGAAGTAGAGGGAGGGGGTGCTAAATGACACCTATTAAGATATGAGTGTGAAATGGGGGGGGGGGGGGAGCTTTGAAAATGTAATTTCTCCCCAGGCCTCCCCTGCCGTAAATTCTGACCCCAGCCTAATATTTTTAAAAAAATGACACTCGTCCTCTACTACAGTTACATCTTGTTCTTTTTTTTTACAATGCTGACACAAGCTGAAATCAATCTGGTACTGGTGGGTTCTATGACGACCTTTTTCAATGGCTAGTTTGTGACTTGAACAGCTTAGTTTGGCTAAGTCAAATTCAAATGTTGGTATGTCTATATATGAAAGGTACAGTTCTGGTTCCAGTATTGACTTAAACGTAATCTACTTGATTGGTAGAGTGAAGCTGACCACTCCTGCCTGTAACCGTCTTGTAGCCTTGCAAGAAACAATTAAAACAATAAATCGGTATTTCCAACTTGTTGTTGTATCCAAACTACACCAAAACCATATCTAAATAACAATGCACGTAATTTCGTTGCCCATATAATCCTCCCAGCTAGCTAAGTCTAAAACTCTAAGCATCTCATAGCAACCCCAGGATAACGAGTGGTGTTCTTTTCTATAAGTTTCAACCAATATGAAATCCTATTGTGTTCCTCTGTGACAGCTCCCTCACAGTATGGATACTGAGTGTTATATAGGAGAAACACTCATCATTGTAATGAATGACAAAGTAATGGTGACAATGTGAAACAATTGTTTATTGTGCAACTCTAGGGGTTTTCGAATGTATGGATGATGACAGATAAAAACTGAAAACTTACACATTGCACTGCCTATAACAGGCCATCCGATTGGTCCAGGGGGAAAACCATAGGGTTTGATCATTCCATGTAGGAGATGACATACCAACAGACCAAGCAGTATTAATAGAGCATATGTCGGATTTGATAGTATACTAAATAGATGGTCTATGATTGCAGAAATCATTTTGGCTGGAAAACAATGATAAAACAAGAATAACGTGAAGTGATTGATGATTTGCTTGTCAGTAAACCAACACATTGGAAATGTTTCTGTTAATAAGCTTCTAAATAATTCTAGTACTCATTATAATTTTATATTTCAATGACTTTGCATCATTCACTTAAGGCGGCCCTTTTTATTTTTCTGTTTCTCATCTCCCGACCGACCCTAATTTGCAGCTCCGACATCAGAAAAAAAAGTGTTTTTTGTTGTTGTTTTTTATTTCCGACCGACCCCTGAGCACAGCAAAATTGTAAGGTTCGATCGAACATCAAATGTTCCTCATGGCGTCTTAGACCAGTGTTCTGCCGAGGCCGCGACCTTGCAACATTGGCCCCCTAAAATTACAAATGACGCAATAATTTTCCCACCTTGTGTCGCTTTAATTGGCGCAATCATTTTACGGCAAACATCAAAATTATCTAAGTCCAGGGCCAGGCCGGGGGACGTCAATCCCACAAAAAGTATACTCCGTAAGGGAAAGTTTTGTTGACATCATAAAAGATACAGTGACAGCGTGCAGTTCTATTGTTAACATAAAAAATGCCACAGAAAGATCAACTTTGATAAACCTACAAATTGAAACATTAGAGGGAGTAGATGAGACGTCGAATCGTCTCTCTTCACATGTTTTGTTTACCGTTACTATTGTGACGTCTGACCTACTCACTGACGTGTGCGAAACACTGAACTTGCTACCGGAACATCTATCTGCCACAGCTCAGAAGCCTTAGTAAACCAAATTTATGGGACAGGTTGTGATTTTAATTTGTTGATGGGTTAGATTAATGGAAACAAAATGAGTGCATGTGTATTTTGATTCCGAAAAAGTGTGAACCAATAGAAATACTCCGTATGTATTTGAAGGTTGACATCAGCGGAAGTAAACATATCTACCAGGTCATTCAAAGAGAACTGGGTCAGACGTCGCGACTCGCCAGCGTTCAATTGATGTCGAATTCACAATTTTCATTCACGCAAAATTATGTCATCATGATTCACGACTTTAATTTGTAAGCATTCATCAATTAAAAAAGATGGGTTCACCATTCACATCGTGTGTTAAAATATTAACGATTCACCATTCAGGCGTAAAAAATAAACCGCTCCATTTTAGTACTGCAGACTGTGAGTAACCTGACCACTTTGACAAAGTAAATATCATCTGCAACCACAATGTGTCGTGCTTATTATTCGAAGGGGGGGGGGGGACCCCAACAACACTGACGTCAGCTAGCAACGTAAGTATTAAGTCAGAACAAACAACTCGGGCAACTGAACTGAAAATATGGCTTATGGGGTCATATACTGTGTGCTATTGATAGAAATGAGTTCACAATAACGTATATACATAAGGGACCGGTCAGTTTCTTCGGCCTGGGGGGGGGGGCGGCGGTGGATTCTTAAATTGGGCAGACAAAAAGTCACTGACCCCCCCCCCCCCCCATCTGTAAAATAAAAAACAGGCTCAGTGTGGACTGCTTGACTGTCTTGCATCTACTTTATAAGATCCTGGTATAGCACTATCATAATTGTTATTATTGACTACACAGGGTAAATATATTCCAAAAGGAGTTTAATATCATCTTGACAGTGAAAGATATTGGAAAGTTTGAGCAGGGAATATGTATATCTCTTATGGGGGGTCCTAGGCGGTCTCCCCCTAGAACCCCACGAGGTCTTTTATTCTGAAAAGTCAATTTTGAGATTATTCAGGCCCTTTCAGACAATAATTTCCAAGCTTTACAAGACAGCACCAACATGTGAAAAGAAAAAAATATATTTGAAATATTAAGTTTGATAGCATCTTGACAGTAAGAGGTAGGGGGAAGAGCTTGAGACTGGGACGTGCACACCTCATGTAGTGAGGGGGGGGGTTCCTAGGGGGTCTCCCCCTAGAAGTCCTGGAGGTTTTTTTACTCTGAAAAGTCAATTTTGAGACTATTCAGACCCTTTCAGACAATAATTTCCAAACTTTACAAGAAAGACAGCACCAACATGTAAAAAGCAACTACACAGGATTGAAATATTTTTGAAATATACTTTGATAGCATCTTGACAGTTAGAGGGGAAGAGCTTGAAACTGGGATATGTCCACCTCATGTGGGGGATCCAAAGGGGTCTCCCTCTAGAAGCCCTGGAGGATTTTTACTCTTAAAGCCAATTTTAGGCTATTCAGACCCTTTCAAGCAATAACTTAATCCATGCTTTACAAGACAGCACCATCAAGTATCAGAAACTATTCTTTATAACTCACACAGGATTGAAATATGTTCTTAAAAAGTTAAATGGCATCATTATTTACATGTAGTAAAGGTCAGCACATATACTGGTAGTATCATTGTTAGGGGAGATTTGGAGTTTAAGGCAATTTTAGACTACCTTGGCAAACATTTCACATCTTTAAAAGACTATCATCTCAAATTAGAATTGGGTGAAAATATTTAAGAAAAGTTTAATACCATTATGACTGTAAAAAGGTTGTTGGTGCATCTGAGTGTTGGTTGAATGCTTGAGTGACCTCGGGGGGTGAGGGAGTCCTTGGACGTTTTTCCCCCAGATCTGCAGTTTTTTGCTTCTATTAAGGCAATGTTTAGGTTATTCATAGCCTTTGAGGTAATATTTCCAAGCTTCGAATAGCTAACGCAAATGTAAGTTTTAAATGAGTTTCCCATGTCACATAAAAATTGCATGTATAGTAAATAAAGTCACCGGTATGTTAGAGAACTTTAGTTGGGCATACCTAGTGTATAATAGAAACTGGAATCTGATTAGATGTGGTGATTTGTAGTGTCAATAACATGTAGTGTCCAAACAGAAAGTGTATTAATACCTTCTGACAAGTTCATAGTGACGAGTAGGGAACATTTTAGATTAACTTCTTTTATAAACTATCTATGAAGATTACCATTACGAAACCTTCAAGTTCACTTTTGCCCCAAAGTGCAATATAAGTGAAGCATTGACTGTGAAACAGCCAAGCATTTACATGACATGTTCTGTAACTAGTGTGGTAGCTAGGTAATACATGTATATGTATATTTATAGTTATGCTTGAACTAATAAGTAAGAATTCATGTAAGAAACAGGGAGAAAAACAAATATTTACATGTACCACATTTCAGACATCTTGCTATATGCCATTGTAGAAAAGGGATTTTTTTCTTCTATCACAATCCAAAACACAATGACACCCCCCCCATCCACAATTTTGAAAACAGCATGACCCCCTCCCAATCCACCGGTCCCCCAGGCCGAAGAAACTGACCGGTCCTGTGACGAAAAGTATCTGAGCATAATAATGTTAAAGCTTGAATGAACAATAATAGACATACTGCATAGATAATACATGTACTTCAACTTTCAAGCTTTCTAACACGAAATCTGTACGGTAGAAATTTCTGACAATTGACGTATAAGGTCCTAAGATTCTAGCAAAACATAGTTAGAAAGAAATTGAAATTTACTATAAAAACCGCATGCTACGTTGATTTTATGTAGCCATACTGTACACTATCCAGGCGTATCGCTGCGATTGCGGGTGAACAAGGTAACCCCAATTGTCACGAGAGACGTTCTATTTGTTTTAAAAATACTGCAATTTTGTTCGTGCTACTTTAATTACGATAGTAGTTTCTAAAGACCATCTACATCTTGGCCAGCACCACATCAAGTACACGCGTGGTTAGTATCGTGTATATTGAAATCACCAGGTATTACATTTGTAACGAAATGAGAAACCCCCTATCCCAATTCAAGGAACAGTTACGAAGCAAATTGTAACACTGGTTAATAATAATAATAATAATAACTTTATTTGCCATGTGCCAAAAATAGCATTGGAAATTGATTTTTCACACGAGCTCATAAAAGAAACAAATCGGGAATAAAACTGACAATAAAATAAGAAAGACACAACAGACAATAAAAAACACACACGGTACTAAAATAAAATACAATATTAAGACAATAATAATGCGCGAGTCAATGTAATGCCCGAGGGACCCCACCTCGGGTGATACAGGACAAATGTGGGGAAATAGGTCGTGTTTTCCATGAAACAATGCCCGAGGGGGTGGGGCAATTGCCTCATATTGACCTCCCTAGTCATTTTCACGGACGTAAAAGAGTGGTTGTGTGTAAGTCAGATTTTTTTGGGGAAATGTTGGGAGTTTTACTTGTTTTAGGTGGGGATTTTCCAGAATGTCTTGCCCCAGGGGGTGGGGCATTTGACAAATTTTATAAGACTAATTTCGAAATCCCCCACTATGCCCCGAGGTGGGGAGGGTGGGGGTTGACATTGACTCGTGCATAACACTTACACTGTACAGAATTATAAGGGACGGAAAAATATGTCAGAGTACGGGGCCATTGTAGGGTGATTTTAGGAATGTTACCGAATGACCCTGACCCGGTTATTAATTCAGTGTTCACCATTACGTGCCATTGTAGTTTCTGTCTGAACACCAGCCCATTACAGCAGTACGTAGTGTTGTACGTTACTGTAGTACATTACAGTGGTCTTAGCTAAAGAATAGACCCTAAACGTGTAGAGTCTATGGCTATTAAAAGTAAACGTTCTCATTTCATTGGTGAAGGCTACAGTATGCAGTATCCGTCAATGTTGTTTATTCAAGGAAATGATGAATGAAATCTATAACTTTTTATGGCTGTGATCGCTTGTTTATTTTACCACAGGGAACCTGCTGAACTCAATACCCTCCCCCGTTCGTGGTTTAAGCTTCTGACACTCTGACTACACTATAAAACGGTACATTGTAGATAGTTTACTAACATACCTTGTTTGACCTTGTCCGTTGTCACTCCAGTGTGCCCTGTATGCGAATAGACTGAATAGAGATTCAACTATGCAAACTGAACTTTAACCATGACATGTAGTGGTCACGTGATAATAACTTACATATATAGAGAATGACATTATATTAGTTTATGACTAATACTTAGGGCTAAGGCATTGGTTTCAGGGGCTGGAGGCTTTTTGGAAAATAAATTGTCGTATGCCAAAAGTGGGACAAATATTTGCTGACCAACTCGAAGCAGAAGAAAAAATTGCTTCCATTGTATGAGCTACAATGTTGCGCTGCAATGTGTGTCTCTGGCGCAGACGTCTACGGCAGTGGCACCCAAACCTTTACAACACTGTAAGTCAGCGCGTGAAATATAGGGAGGGACACATTTTCTAATTAGATTAAATTACAAGCTGGGGTCCCCAAAGGAACCCTTACAGGACTAGCTACTTTCCTCTGTATGCATATGATCAATGATGGAACTCATGAGATCACAGAGAGGGACGTGTAAGCCCTGAAGTTGGTCGATGACCTGACCCATCTCTGAGTGCCTTTCAATGATATCCCACCGCAACTAGCTGGACAAGAACTTGCTCGGTTTAAATATGACAAACAATCTAAAATGGGATAGTTATATCAGTGGCATTAGTAAAACAGCAAGTGGACGATTATTCATTTTAAGTACTCTGAAAAGGTTTGGTTTAAAAACCAAAGGCCTCGTTATATTTTATATGGCTACATTAGACCGGACCTACTTTACAGCTACACAATTTACTTGAACATGATAGAAAAAAGCATGCAGAATAATCTTAGCCAACGACTACATTTCATGCCAACAAGCTCTGCAGTCATGCAAACTCTAAGGGCTTAAACAAAGGCGTGATATCATATGTTTGAAATTTGCTAAATCCTTAAATAAATCCAAAGACTATCACAACTGGTTTCCAAATCAACAAAATGGTGGAGATTTGCGTAATTAACATATGTTGTCAGTTCAAAGGGTGCGTACTCAAATGTATGCTAACAGTGCAATCCCAAACATGATCAAATTATGGAATGAAGAATAAAGCAATGTATAAATTGGTTTTTACCTCCCGTAAGGGTACGGGAGGTATTAAAGGGGGAATGTTTGTCTGTCTGTCTGTCTGTCTGTCTGTCTGTCTGTCTGTCTGTCTGTCTGTCTGTCTGTCTGTCTGTCTGTCTGTCTGTCTGTCCGTGTGTGTGTGTGTGTCTGTGTCATCATTTTCTAAAAATCGGCTTGCTCAATTGTAATGAAATTTGGGCTATATAATCTTTAGGGTAATAGCTAGACCTGATTAGGTTTTGAGCTAAATCTGTTAATGTTTAACTAGGGAAATTTGCATATAAATGAAATCGACTAATTAAGCAATATCTTAAGACTGCATACTTCAATTTCAATATAATTTAGTACATTCGTTAAACATAACAACATACATTTGTCCTATAAAATTTATTGATGTACCTTACAGCATTAATGAATAATTTGCATAATTAATTATTTTTACCTCCCGTAAGGGTACGGGAGGTATTAAAAGGGGAAGGTTTGTCTGTGTGTCTGTCTGTCTGTCTGTCTGTGTGTCTGTGTCATCATTTTCTAAAGTTCGGCTGGCTCAATTGTAATGAAATTTGGAATATATAATCTTTAGGGTAATAGGTAGACCTGATTAGGTTTTGAGCCAGATCGGTTAATGTTTAATTAGAGAAATTTGCATATTAATGAAATCAAATAATTAAGCAATATCTTAAGACTCCATACTTCGATTTCAATAAAAATTAGTATATTCATCAAACATAACAAAATACATTTGTTCATGTACTTTAAACTGTTAAAACAATATGAATTAATATAATATAATTACGCTATATTAATTTGAGTAAACTCGGAAGGCTGCCCTCAGCGGCCGGTCACTGTCAATGGTTTTATGATGTTGCGTCCAGTCTGACGAGTATAAAGTTGGCTTCATATTCAGATTCAGCTAGCGTCATATTCAGCGCCATATCCAGCATCAGGTGCTTAATAAGACGCTCAATATGACGCTATCTGAATCTGAATCTGACGCCAACTTTATACTCGCCGTTCTCGTCTGCCCAAATTAGCGGATCGAGCAGACCAAATCCGAAACGTTTGGTGAGTATACAAATACTACATATTTTTTAGATCTTCCCTTTGGCTCTAGTGTCTACATTTCAATTGAGTTATACCTTTACGAAGTTCAATTCTGTGAGAGAATGCAATGAAGACTCGGCTGAACGTAGCAAACCATGAGTGTAATATGGCAAGATGGCGTCCATGACACGATCATGTTGACAGTATATACACGTATTGTAATTTGTAGTAGTTTGCTGTGATTTTGGGGCTGCTTCTTCTATTTTTGTGACATTGAATTCGGCGTGAACCAAATCCTACAATGTAAACGCAAATAGAAGCGATTCACATCTAAATTGCAAAGTTGAGTGGGTTTTCAGCTAAATTACGCCTCGCTTGGCATAAAATCGAACATACTCACTCTAAGTCTAACCCTAGTCCTGCTTGCATACGAAGTGAGTCGTCCCTTCCTTCCCTTCGTTGAGGGTTGTGTCAGTAATAGAGACTTGCCAGCATAACTATAGCTATTTTTCAGCGTAATTTCATCTATGTTACTGGAATTGTATTGTTTGGTTCAGAATAAACATCGAAAAATAAAAAGGCTCAAAAATAGAAGGAAAAACGTTCAAAATTATAACAGGAGGTAAAAAATTATTGCATAGCTGCTAGTTGATGGCATTACTATTAATTATGTACATTTGTTAGACGAAAGCTCTACCTGAATTAAAAGCTGACACAATTTGACTTGAACATAGTTTAAATTTGGGGTGGGAGATATGACGCCATCTATTTTATTGGGGGACGGGTATGAGTCTGTTTTGTTCTGCATCTCACAGAATTGTACAAAATAAAGGGTTTTGGATTGATCACAAAAATAATGTGCTTCATTATGTGGATATAAGTTGACCAAGGTTACACTTGGTTGTTCACTACTAGATTAGTAACTTTTTATAGATCTTGTTAGTGATTCCAAAAACAATGACAACAATAAAATATTGTATTCTCAATATCACACAATTTTGATCCCATAAATTCATGATTTAAATAAATACATCCTGATACACTTGTATTTAATTTTGGAATAATTTATTAAAGTACAATGTTTGTATTGCAAATTTGGGCATGCACAATTATATTTTGCTCAATAATTTAACAACCCCCCCCCCACACACACACATTGCTCCACCACCACACACATACATACATACATACATACATACATACATACATACATACATACATACATACATTTGTAAACCTGGGGGTTTGCCTTGAGTTGTACTGTGACCCACACAAAAAGAAATATATAAAAGAATAGCAAAGTGTTTCAATTAAAAGAAAGCTACGATTTTTGCACTTAATATAAGATTATACTGTAACCTATTTCTCTACATACACAACAACAATGATGATGATGACAACAACAACATAACAACGACAACAACATAACATAACATAAGAGTGGTTGAGTTAAAAATCAATCCTATAATGGCAGTATCATTTCCAAATCAATTCCACTATCAATATCAGAAATACTTATATATTAATGACAAATAGGTATTCACCCATTTGTCATTTTGTTTATTGTTTTTTAGAAAATGTAGACTTTATACTGGTGTCTAAACACTATTTGAGCATGTATAAACTCTGTGTACTGACCCATTCATATTCCCATTTGCAATAAACAAAGAAATTCAGTTGTAACGTGTCAGTTCTGAAGGTATATTTACTCACTTTCTAGATATCATAATTTGGAGTTTACAGTCAACAAAGTAGTAGTTGTATATAGTGATATTGACTGTCTCTCTCAACCTTTCCCAAGCTCCAACATATTAATTTTTCTTTTCTATTTTCTTTTACAGGATAAAATACTAGATCATTTTTGGGCATTGAAAGGAAAAGAGGCATTGAAAGGAAAAAGTATTCATATACCACCCATTTGAGGAAGTGTAAATATATCACCCATTTGAGGAAACAAATATATATATTGAGTTTAGAAACTACGAAATATTATCATTAGACATTACTTATACATGACATTGGTTACTTATTAATAGACTTCATTACACAAGGTCTCCATCAATAGCATGGCCATTCCAGAGAAGCATCTTCCTTCACAACCGAAGCAATTAATAAATACACCACATCACAAGACCCATGTCACCATTTCAATAACTCAATTCAAACTGAAACCACTTTTTTCAGCTTCGTTACAGGATCGAACACATTACGTGAACTTACAGTTCACTTCATGCTCTTCGAACATTCACACATATACAAATGTAGTACGGTATACATCGTTCAGAAATAAAAATTATCATGGTGTATACCAATTTCATAGTTCTCATCAGCAATACAAATTTCTTTATACCACTTTTTTTTAGTTTTATTTTAATAATTGGTGCTTCCCTTACGGGAGGCGCTCAGTTTACATCTGGTCAGTAATAAGGCCATATCTTAAGAATACATAATTCAATGTCAATATAGTTTAGTATTTACGTTAACCACAAGAAAATGCATGAAATGTCCGTTAAAGCTTGTTGATGTACCTTTCAGTGTTAATGAATAATTTGCATAATTAATGATTTTAGGTAACTAGGCTGTATCTGAAAAATGCAAGCTTGAAATTTCGTATGATATGGCACATAATTCAACCATAATAATACGCACCTGTCCTATGTTTGTTGCTACAACTTTAACCTTTAAAGAGTATTTTGAATAATGAACGATATTCAGTAATTAAGCAGTATCATGCACTCTTCAAAGTCCGTATAAAGTCCGTACATACTAAGAAAGCATGCTTGTCCAAAAACAAAGCCTGTTACCATAGTTTTTTTTGGTTTAATGAGTTATTTGCTTAATTAGTGATTCCCTGAGGGGAGGCATTCAGTTTAAATGTGGTAATTGTTTTTTTAATTTACCACCAAGTACTTTTGTAAAGCATTTTAAACTGTCGTGTGTGTGTAACACTAGTCATTTTATAGTACACCTTTTGATGATGTTGTCGCCAATTTTAAGTTATATTAATATTTTAATGTATCAATTCTTTATTTCCCATTTTAGAATGATCTGCAATTGTAATATTGTCGCAATTCAGCGAGTAGGCTGCTCTGTACAATATAAATAAACAATAGATAATAGTAAAGATGCTTTTCAAATGTTTTTTACTAGGTGTTCGTTGAAACCGTCAAATCAAATTACTGAGAATACTAACCTGACTTAGTCTTGAATCCTGTAATTTTTCATAGAGATAAAATCTTATTATGCAATGTACTTTGACAATTTTTCTCGATGTTAGTTTTCGGAATTAAAATTTCAATTGTGATCAGGTGGGGGTATTGCGATCACTTTGACATGTTAAACTAGTGTTACAAGTCACAAGTCTAAATTATATCCATTCAGAATATTTTGGTAAATTTTCATTATGAACTCTAAATTGAAGTCAAAATGCAATTAAACTTTGTACATACAGTGACATTCCCTTACGCATAACAACATAGGTCTTCGACATCTCAACATTGGGTATTTCGGAATAGTTTGTACCAGGTACGATTGAACTGTCAACAAGTTTTAATATGACATGATGTGTTAATTTTAGAACTTCATTATATGACTTCATTGTTTTGTAGAAGTATAGTTATAATATTACACAACTATGTTATGGTCTTTGAGATATAAACTTTTATTACTAATCTTGAGAAGGTGATTGGATATTAGATCTTAGAGGATGTCTTTCATAAGACTTAAAGTGTATGTAAATAGGTTTCCAAAGTTTCTGACTTTTTGCCTGGAAATGACGTAGTTTTCATAGGTGATTAAAGATTCGTGTGACATTTTTGACAAAAGTACGATATTAATTACGAAAAATTGATTTTTTTTGGAAAAATTCCGGAAATTGCCGAAGTTCTTTATGTATTTCATGACGTCACAACCGGAACGAACTTCAAATATGTGTCCGATTACATAACAAGCGATAGCGATTCTAGTGGAATCGCGTTCTACTATTTAGAAGTCGAAATTGACAATGACAATAATACATGCAGTACTAGTGACGACGAAGAAGATGTGGTAGTGGGGGGTGCTTGTATTGTACCATATATATTTATATTTATATTGGGGCTATATCGACTTACTGACTACCTGACTACACAGTATGTGTACGTGTATGCTAACTGTGTTTGAACCGCCATTCATATATTTCATGAGAACGTCTGTATAATTGAAGGTCTGATCGGTTGTCAATCTTTAAAGGATTTTGTGGAATCATTTTTACCAGAAAATAAGAGCATTGTCGCACCACTTTAGACAACATTTCCTGACGAGAAACTATTATTTCGTTTTTAGTGGCCTACAAAAATATGCCAATAACATAATAAAACTAAAAGCTACATTAGTAATATTTGCAAGACACTTTGGTATCGCAAATGTGTATAATAAATTTAAAGCGTGCATTCTTGAGATATGGCCTAATTCCCGAAAACCATTAATTACGTAAATTGCTCATTAATATTCACGGGATTTTTACCATTTTTTGCCATTACCCTACAAAATGCGTTCTCAAAAATTCGACTTCCACCCACTAAATACATCTCTTCCTTATGGAAGAAAAAAATGGACGCCGTGATAGTGTTCCGGCAGTGACGCAATTTTCCGAAGACTCCCGTAGCAAAAATGCTCATCGCAGATTTCAAAAAAAAAATATTTTTCACTATTAATATCGTACTTTTGTCAAAAATGTCATACAAATCTTTCATCACCTATGAAAACTACGTTATTTGCCGGCTAAAAGTCGGAGACTTTGGAAACCTATTTACATACACTTTAAGAATACGTCATACTCCAAGAATAGAGATTTGCGTAAACTTTGAAATTGAATGTATTTAATTAAGTTGGGTTTTTAGCCCATCTGAGGAGGAACGGACTGAGATTGGTCATGTAATAAAATCAACCAAGTGGTTAGCTTGGCGTTCGTTGAACCAGATAAGTATGTTTCGTTGTGAGTTCTACTCAACACAATCCAAGTCGATACGGTACCTCATAGAAGAGATGGCTTGAGAAGAAACTAGTTGGTCGGCGAATTGAACGTTATAGTCTTAAATGGAACAGACTGACGGGTTCTACCATTGAAACGCTGTTGATCGGCTTATACTGTGCAGTTCATCATACCTTGATTATCAGTGACAATGTACATTCCGACAGTGAAGGTAGTTCATATCATGAGGACCATAATGAATTTCCGCCAACATATGAAGAAGTTACCTCTCCACATTTGGAAATCAACAATATGCTAATGAGTTGAAAATCTTGATAATATCTATTCATTTTCCATCAAAAGTTCTTTGGATTTTTTATCAAATTATTTGCGTTGCACTTTGCTCATTGAGTCATGTCGTGTTACCTATTGCTTCGTTGTCGGGAGCCCACATGTATAGAATTCACGAGATGTTGAAATGGTATAAACTTTGAGCTTGGAATTAAAAGAGTAGACATTACAAATCCACACTGAAGATTTACCGCAAAGTTAGCGTTTCAGCAACAAAAATCGTATTTCTTGACTCAAACTGCGTATACAATAAAATTCGCAGTGCTACGTTTAAATTCGAAAGAACATCCATCTCCGAGGGAGAGAGGAAATAAGGCATATAGTCACGTAGTGACACAGATGTTTCTGTCCAAAACATAAATATACAAAGTAGGACAAATGTGACCAAATCTTGTGTGCAAACATGAAATACAAACCAATCCTGTTACATGTGATTGAAAGTACTACTTTTAGAACCAGTTTCCTTGATAAAAAAGTTCTTAACATCATTTCAGGTACCACTGCCGTATATGAAAGTTTGTTATCTATCCTTTTGAAATAAATGAAATTTGGAGATCATCTTGTTTTCAAGCAAATTGACACACACACATACATACATACATACATACATACATACATACATACATACATACATACATACATACATACATACATCCACACGCACGCACGCACACACACACACATACATACATACATCCACACACACACACGCACGCACACACATAAATACATACATACATACATACATACATACATACATACATACATACATACATACATACATACATACATACATACGTACGTACGTACGTACATACATACAAACACATACATACACATGACTCCACAATTAACTGAGTTCGTACACCGTCAATATTTGTTAAGTCAAGCTTAAGGCTACTCAGAAATCGGGCTCAGATCGTAGACTAATTTGTAGCAGTTTTCATTATGTCCACCCCAAATCCAGTTCAAAATTAATTCTCGTCTAGATCCATTCCAGCCCGAGTTCTAGTTCTTCCTTACTGTTTATTACGCATTCATTATATAAATATTTGCTATATAATAAAAACTTGTCGCTCAAATGACTAAAGTGGCTATTAATCTTCAGTAAAAATCATTTTAACAATTATATTGAAATAAAAGAAATGATAATTAACCTTATACCAATATTATTTTTATATGCAAATGAGATGTACTGTGGCTGAGCCGAGAGTGCCTCATTTTTCGCGCAATTTCTTGTGTTAGAATTATATTGTACTATAACAAACCCGATTTCCTTATTTTTATGGCAAAATAAACATAATTTTGAAAAAAATTATCAACCTTTGCATGTACACTTAATACAATTCTTATACTATTCAGACCTTTTCGGGCAATACTTTTCAAGCTTTACAAGGTTAAATAGTGTTGAACTATTTCAAAAAAAAACAGTTCAATAGCATTTTGACGGTAAAAGGTAGGGGGAGACCTTGAGACGGGGATATGTCCACCTCTCATTGGGGACAGTTTCTCTACTTTAAGAGTGTGTTAAGACAAGTTTAGATGTAAGCAATAATTTCACCGCTGCAAAAGCCAGTACTATCTAAAATTAGCAATTAATCTGTATACATAGGGTTAAAGTGTTCAAGAAAATTTTCATAGCATCATGACAGTAAATGGTTGGTACATCTGTCTGATGATTATAGGTTGAATGAGTACCTCCTATTCATCTGGGGTGTAGAAGACCTTGACTGGGTCTCCTAGCAGATCTGGGGGTATTTTTGGCCCTATTAAGGCAAATTTTAAGTTATTCATAGCCTTTCAGGTAATAACTTCACGAACAGTTGAACTTTTTCTTTAACAGGGGAGAGTTGGATATTACTTTGATTGAGGAATAGTTTTCCTGCATTTTGACTGAGGAACAGTTATACTTTAATTTGCTTGGTTAACAATTGTTCTTTACCTTTATATAAAAGGGAAAAGCTATATGTTTTAAATGGCAAAATTTGGGCAATATGGAAATTTTTGTCTTTTTCTGCATTACATTGTCCATAATTGTTCCAGATGATGTATTTTGAATGAGCAATATATGTTACATTTGAATAAATGTTAATTATGTACCAAACAAACCAAAGCAGTGTATTACTACACTATATTGGTTATCATCACTTCATCTATTACCTTTGCGTTAATGTCTGGAAGCAGAATATTTATGTCGTAAACATCATTTTTGACCTCTCAAACTGAATGCATAATAGATACACGTCATGAGTATCTACACCCATGTGTCCCAATCAACAGCCAATTTCTAATGAGGATTTTACCTTTGACCTTGACCTTTAATTTTAAGGTCAAATAGCAAGAAAATATTTCAAAGTGTTATGCACACCTACATTCACTGACGGTTTTCAAACGAATTTGTTAGATGTTAGATACCAGCATATATCACTTTTGCTATGTTGCATTAACACTAATGGCCAAATGGTGGCCGTTTTTATTCCAAAAAATCACATTAGTTTCCATTTAATCTGGAAGCTTTGTAGTTATATCCTCATTTAAATGTATCCACGAAATCCATGATGCCTTTTCAGATAACAAGTTAGCTTTGG
The DNA here is from genome assembly GCF_964340395.1 of Glandiceps talaboti. Classification (NCBI taxonomy): domain Eukaryota; kingdom Metazoa; phylum Hemichordata; class Enteropneusta; family Spengelidae; genus Glandiceps; species Glandiceps talaboti. Next base: position 17,814,288 of record NC_135553.1, read on the forward strand.
CTATAACCACTGATTTCACGGTCAAAAGACCCAAAATGTTCAATGTGCTCATGTATACGTTTTTAATGTTGAAATTTTAAGCCAAACCTTACGTAACTTTCAGATACTAAATTCCAATAATGCACATCATTATAGGTAAAGACCACATGGGATCATATTTTATCTTAAAATATTCAAAGTATGAAAAGGTCAGTTTTAATGTTGGGCTTTTTCGTCGATGAAGACGTTTTATTACAGTTATATGTACAGCTTTGGAAGATATGTCTCAAAATTACAAATTACATCAGCAGACATCGTTAGCATCAATGAATGTACCAGATGATAGGGAATTTGATGACTGCTTTTTTTAAAGCCCCTTAAAAAATCCTTAATTATGTAAATCTATCATTTCAAGTTAGAACCTTCATCATCAAGCTTTATAGGACTCTGTGTTTTGTTATTATCAATATTTGCACATTTGACATTATTATTATTACTTACATTATTACATTATTGCCTAATTACAAAAAAAAATCTTTTAATTTTTCAAATGAATCATTAACTCTAAAACACATTAAAAATTTGATAATTTAGGATACATGCTAGTAGAAAATTTTTGTAGACTTTTTTATCTGCCGTAAATGATTGTCTTCACTGTATGCTATGATATACAGAGTTTTATACAGAGTTTTACAAATGTCTACAAATAGAATGACGTCATGTTAGTTTATGAGTAATATTAAGGGGTAAAGCATTTGGTTTCAGGGGCCGGAGGTTTTTTCGGGAAGTAAACTGTCGTAGACCAAAAGTGAGACAAAAACATTTGCTTACCAGCTCAAGACAGAAGAATAATTTGTTTCCATTGTATGAGCTACAATATTGCTCTGCAAGTGCAGAAACTTGTTACACATGTCGAATTCCCTAGTGCATGTGTCTCTAGCGCCGTCGTCTACGGCAGTGGCACCCGACTTTTACAGATGCTTGTCAAACGTTTATACTAAGTGTTGCTTGAAACCGTCAAATCAGAATACTGACCAGGCTTAGTACTTTCAATCCTATAATTTTTCATAGCGATACAATCTTACTATATAGTATGTATGACCTGCAATATATTGTGAGAATTTTTCTCGGTGTTACTTATTTTTTTTAAATTCAAATTTCAATTGTAATCAGGGAGCCTTCATCATTTACGGCCGGGAGAAGGGGGTATCAGAGGAATCTGATGCAGGTCTCTAAAAATACAAAGATTCAAAGGTTACTCAAAATGAGGAGTGAAGGGGTGGGGTACTGAACTATTTAGCAAATACATTGAAAAATAAGACACATTTATCACGCCTTCCCAGTACCAAAATGGAAATATTTCACGCGGCTTCATCGCTTTAATTTATGCTTCATGTGCAATACTGTAAAGAACTCAAATGGACCGTGAATACGATATTGTCACTGCTCTAATGTAACTTGTATTTGTATGTATGTATGTATGTATGTATGTATGTATGTATGTATGTATGTATATGTGTCTGTGTGTGTGTGTGTGTGTGTGTGTGTGTGTGTGTGTGTGTGTGTGTGTGTGAGTAAGTAAGTAAGTAATAAAATTACTTGCATGCGTGGGATAGGGGGTATTTCTCAAGTGTGGAAGAGGTTCTCAGACCGCAAAATAATGATATCTTCCTATTGAAGTCGGGGTCTGTTTCAATAATTTCTTTGTATTGGAACCAAAGTAGTACAATGACATGGTTAAAAAGGTAAAGCACATATCACAAAATAAAAGAATTTCTCAACAAATTTATAGTATTTGTAGTTGAAACTGTAGATATGAAATTTAAAGTTGTAACTACAACATAAACACGCTGATTAAATTTTGTAGAAACATGTATTATCCTTCGATCAAGATTTAATATCCAATAACAAAATTTCTATTTTTCTCGGGGTGCATACTCATTTTCCTGATAGAAAGATATGTTGGCTAGCTAGCACCTCTTCTAGCGATTTCTAGCCACTACTTTGTATGGTAAACATCGAATTGTACCCGCCTCGTAATTTGCACATAAGGGCGGTGGGTTGCTATTTGGGGGTGTTGTGAATACGACGTTCTGGAAAATGTTGACAAACATAAGGAACATCTCGTTTTTGGCCAGAGCTTCACCGACACATACTCTTCTACCAGCTGAGAAAGGTAGGTAACTTTCGGCCTTGGGGATCAAGGTACCTTCTTTGGTTAGAAACCGTTCTGTGAGAGGAAGAAAAAACCTTACATTAATATACGTGAAGTATAAACTTAACGGACCGGCCTGAAAAGAATGGCGTAAGCAGAAAAAATATCCATTGCAAATGAAGTATGAAACAATTCCAGGTAAAGAGACACTTGGTAGCACTTTACTGTAAAATCATACTGCTTATTTGCAAGGGCTTAGCTTTGATTCACAATGTTTCCCTCTGTTGACAAATACACATTATAATACCCAAAAATTTACCTGGTCTAAATTCTTCAGGATCTTTCCATTCTTTATCTGTCATATGAATCTTCCATTGGTTAACCATTATCCATGTACCTCTTGGAAGATAATATCCACCTAAAAGTAAGGATAAGCAGTTTAATAAGAGGCGTACTACGTAAATGCTGTTGTGATTTCGCCCGACCTGTTCTATGCTATTAAAGGTTCATAAACACGCCACTCGGAAACTTGATTTTTCGAGTAGGAAGCCATAGTGAAAATCTTTTATAAATTAAAAACTTAAAAAGAAATACCCGACCTTCATCCATATGGGCACTATTTTAGAAACAAATTTAAAATTGTTACTCAGAATAATGGTGATCAAATGGGTTAACATTAAACAGTTAAACATGATTGATGAAGTGGCATGTGATTATTTAAATTTAGTTCACTTCCAATCATGTAAATTAACACGAGGGTTTACAACTATCTTTACGTACATTGGCATAATCTTGTAAGTGTACGAAAACACATGGCGCATGCCTACCAATAGAATGATGACACTAACCTACAGATGTATCACACGTAGTTGTGTGTGGTAATCCAATTGGTGCCACGGTACGGATTCTCAGGGCTTCATGTATGACAGCTTGACAGTATGGCAGTCTTGACCGGTCTGAAAGTTGGCAAGGGCGATCTCGGCCAATAGCGTTGTCAATCTCATCGTGCACCTTAGCCTGTACATCTGGGTAATTCACTAGATATGCTATACACCAGTCTAGGGTGTTGACGGTAGTATCAAGACCAGCTGTTGATTTGAAAATGGGATTGAATTGTAAGAAAATTGATTGACATACAACCGTGCACCTGTCATTGAAATTGGTTGCATTCTAGGCGTTCTAAGCACTGGTCATTTTTTGTCGACCTGGGTGGGTGGGGTGGGGAGGGGAGGGGGTCGGTGGCTTGATAGGGATCATTACTGTGGGTTTATTTTTTAAATTGTAAGTAATGTGGTCATCCTGTTTTGAAAATTTTGAATAGTGATTGGGGCCACTGTGGAATGGAGTTTAGATTTTGATGGTAAACCGATTCATTTCTACAATGGCATGATCATGTCCGAACTGTAGTATCTTTCATATCCCAAGTCTTTAATTAATGTCGTCAAAAACCCTCTATAACCGTCTCCCCTACCAATAATGACATAGCCATCAGTTGCTCTGACCTTCTACAGCAATGATGCTATTTATGTGTAAACTTGAAAAAAACAACACATTTCAACCATTTCAATCCTTATTGTATAAAGAGTATGCGGAGTCATAATGAACGAATGGTTAGAGTGCCGGCTTGGAATCTGCATATTGTAGGTTCGAGCTCCATCGCTGCCACTTGTTTCTGAGTGGCTAAAGTCCCTGTGCTTCAGTCAACCCAGTTGTATAATTGGGGACCTGGTAGGATAGAGTTTGTAATGTAAATGCTTTAATTCTATGCGCTTATAAAGGGTTGTATGCTCCCCAGGGAGTTGAGGAAGTATAAAGGGCCGTTGTGCTGATATAGATCCTAGCTTTGAGCACAGAGTGGGAAAGCGCTTTATAAAAAACTAACATTATTATTATTAGTTTCTGATACATAATGGTTAGAGTGGCCGGCTTGGAATCTGCATATTGTGCCTACACTATTCAAATCTACAGTGCCATGTACAGCTGGGAAGTTATTGCCGATAAAATTGGTAAAAATTACCAAGAGTCATAATTAAGAGACAAGAATTCTTCAGTTCTTTCATGGGGAGACCCTAGGACCCTCTCTCCCATATGGATCGTAGGTAACTTTACTGTCAAAGTACTACATTTAAAAAAATTTTTTCCTTATTTGGAAAGAGTTGTTTGTAATACATGGTGGTGCTGTCTTGTAAAGTACTAGTATTGGATATGCTGGGGGAACATTGTCAAACAGTCCACTAGCATGCCAATGAGGTGGGGGTGATCATGCTTCAATAATAAGTGATGGGAGAGGGTCAACCTGTTTTGTGTTTACGGAGAAGGGGGTCAGGGACGGTCCAATGGAAAAATCAACGACCTCGCCCCGGTACAAAAAGTTAATAGTCCCTACAGATATTGGCAAATTATCCAAAGTAATCATTTATCCAAATTCTTAAAATGTAATGGATCCAGATGTTTCTAAATCGAATGACATATTGCGATTCAAAGGAAAAACTGTGTATTAATGAGTTTTATTATGTAATTTGTGATATTGAGTCAACTTAAAGACGACCACAGACGGAATGACTGACAGACAGAGATAGAGACAAGGAGACAGATAAAACTTTAACATTTATACCTTCCCTTATTGTATGGGTAGTGAAAAGTGGGATATGGTGATGTCCATGTCGAACGTATTGTAATTAAAGCACTACGGAACTGTACCAGATGAAGTGCCAAATGGAGTGTCGAACGTCTTTGTCATTGACTATGACTTCACCTACCTTCTAGTACATCTGAAATGGTCTGTCTGATATGTACATCTGTGATTAATCCAGCATTCTCAGTTCCTTCTGCTTCAATCTTGGCGTGGAGGAGATCATCTATCAGGTCACGATGGTTATCTATCAACAATGAATAGAAAAAAAAAGAGTCAATGTAACGTGAAAACATAGGTAGGTGTAATCCTGTACGTTGGAGAGAGATATAGACAATATATCTATGGTGAAGTACAGCGACACGAACACATGGAGTACCGAATAAAACAGTCTTCCATGATTTTCCTAAGTTATCATTTTGATTTTACACATTCTTACCTGTATACCAATTTACTTGACCAGCATCCATACACGCATGCATATGTACGTAAGATCTAGATTACGTATACCTACGAACGTAGAAGTGCAAATGTAATGAGTAGAACAGTCCTACCTACCTACGTACACACACACACACACACACACACACACACACACACACACACACACACACACACACACACACACACACACACAACCATTTACCTTTACCACTGAATCGCAGAAAAGATTATATTTTACCTTTATATTGGTCAAATGTTTCCTTGTGTTCATCAATCTTCTCTTGGACGAGATTTAGAAATCTACCAGTAACTTCTCTCATCTGTTTCTCTCCACTGGTCAATGGAATGTAACGAAGCAATGGAATCAGGTCGGCCAACAAACCACCATTTATAAATACATCATGAGATTCTTTGAACATGGCCATAATCTTTTTTAACTCTGGATCATCTACCATGGTATACCTTATCAAAGACACATATACTATTATTTACGCCTAAGAAAAACAATAGTTTGGTTCAGGTCACCTAGTTTTCACTGTCGATCGTAAATATTTGTTTAACATATTCATGAAAAACATAATAAATCGCGAAAATTGTGAAGTAGTGGAATCAGATGTAATACTTTGCGTCATCATAAAAAGACAATATAAAACTGTTCTTTTAATATGTAATGGTAGTACATCTGATTGGAGGACACCAGTAACACAGAGACTATATGGAAAACATGGGAACACATAACTACCTGAACTAGACATATATATATATATATATATATATCCTACCTACTGCCACATATTCTAAAATTGAGCGTTATCTGAACCACACAATGTTTGGGGGGCGTTATACACCGAATTATTCTGTTCGACAAAACTTACTAATGTTACAGGCCTTTTCTGTCAAAAACAGAATGATGGTGTGGTAATGTGTCACCTGATAATCTGCTATGAAAACGAACTATATGTATTATGAGAATATGCTACAGTAAACTAGAAATAAAATATGCATATCTAAAACAAACTGTTGTTAACTTACAGGAGTAGCTACTGCTACATATGAAGAAGATTATCCCCCTCATTCGTATACTCATTAGTGATGTGGTGATGAACTTGCATGATACAAAACCATGAGCCTAAACTTACCTTTTACCAAACGACAGATTACATATTATATTTGCTATCATTGCAAATATTATTGGTCTGGTTTCAACTGGTTCTCCATCTTTGATTTGTTCCATCAGTTGAGGAAGTGCATCTTCACTGATAACCTTCTCTAAACCCTCGCCACTGGCATAACGCCTTGAGTTATATAACATAAACAAATGTTGATAGAGAGCATCACGAAACACAAAACATTGAACCATGCTATTATCAGAAATATCAGTCATTTGGCGTGGTATCAGTAGACATAACTTTCCTATATTTGACTACCGGTTTGAAAAGGGAGATTGTTCAGAAAATACAGCGCCAGTTGCAGTCAACGAAGCTGTTCTTGCAAAACGCTAATCTTAACATGTAATTGTTCAGTTGGCGTGTAATTTTATTTGATCGGTAACGGGGGGGGGGGGGGAGTAAACAAGGAAAGAATTGCGATTTGGAAATCCTGATTTTCATATAGTCGGAGGGGAAAACATGGAATTGTGGGGCAGAGGTGGAAAGTGTTCTTATACAGTGTACCATCATAGGTAATACACAATGTGTACGTCAAAATAAATTCACAATATTGGATGGATGGTGGACTGGCGGGCAAGTTAAAACCCAGTGGGAGGGAGGGCATATATCTTTCACCACCAGTGGGAGGGGAAAGGGCACATACGAACAGCCAAACTCCCTCCCCTACAACTGATAATGGGGGGGGGCGAGTTTATTAAAAACATCATGTGTAGTTTCAAACAACATATATAATCAATAAAAAACACAAATCTGCCCATTGGTTGCACCAGGAATATACGATTAGAGTCCATGGCACCTTCATCAACTCTGGTGTACAATGCCAGATACTTAAAATCATGACAATAAATCATATCCATATTGATATAATACCTTACAAGTGCGTAGTAATAAGTGAATATACAACTAATGTCTAGTGTCAGTCATTTTACAGGGTGATATTTGCAGTATCAAACTTTCGTAAATCAGAGATAGACATGTTTGTCTATAATTCTATTTGTTTTGTGAGTGATTCCTACTGGTTGCTAAATACCGTTGCTGCTAGAGGTCACTTTTCAGGTAAAAAAACGCTGGGACGTCATACCTGGAGAATGGTCTCGAGTGGGAGGATGTGGGGCAATATTTGGCAACATACTTATTATATGTCACCTGGGACAGGATTATTATGGAATTAAAAATCTAACAGTTACATTTCAAAATGAAGTCACTTCTACATTATACACGTAAATCACACATCCGAGTGATCACATGATACAAGTCAAAATGACGTAGGTCTCTCGGTCTCGGAGTCTAGATTTAAAATGTATTCAATCATGTATACTACATGAAAATTAAAAGTGCCTGTGATAACAGTACAGCGGTTGATACATAACAACACAATTGTACTAATGCAATGTATCTTAGACAAAAATCCTCTGTTATTTAATTCCAAACACAACGACATAAACTACCCCTCCCCAATAAAAGAACTACTTACCTTATTGCTTGGTGTACCAATTTTCTGTGATATTTCCATGCAGATGTGAAGTCCGCAAGGGCTATGTCTTTGCTGCCTTCTGACGCAATGTCCGCTAAATAGATTTATTTCATTAGAAGAATAAAATAAATAGCACCAATGGCATTGTAGCACAACTGTACACTTTATAAAAATGTTTACTCATACGCTGATCCATGCTAGGTATAGGTGTTCATTTGCTGAATGACTATGTAGTTGCCAACCCTGTTGTTATCTTTGCAATATACGCAATCATTTGGCTGTTGCTATGGGCGTGGTCATCTTGCTAGACATATTTGCATACATTTTTTGAATGTTCGTTCACTTGACTGTAATACACATGATCATTTGGCTGTTGCTATGGGCGTGGTCTTGTTGCTAGGTATATTTTCATACATTTTTTGAATGTTCATTCATTTGTCTATTAATCCCTGTTGTTATCTTTACAATGTACGAGGTCATTTAGCTGTTACTATTGGCGTGGTCTTGTTGCTAGGCACACTTACATACATTTTTGAATGTTTATTCACTTGTCTATTAATCCCTGTTATCTTTGCAATATGTGTGATCATTTGGCTGTTGCCATGGGCGTGGTCTTCTTGCTAGGCATATTTGCAGACACTTTTTTGAATTTTTGTTCACTTGTCTTAGAATCCCTGTTATCTTTGTGAAATACACCATCGTTTTGGTGTTGCTATGGACGTGGTCAAGGTTGCTAGGGGTATTTGCATACATTTATTGGATGTTTACTCACTTACCCTACCAGATGATGTTATTATCTGACCAAAATATACTACCATTTGGTTGTTGCTAAGGGCATGGTCATGGTTTCTAGGGCCAATTGTATCAAAATATTTTGAAAAAAAAAATCTACAGAATAACACTTCTAGAAACAGCTCACCATGTTTCAGTCTCACTGACCAAGTACATTTTGAGATATATGTTTAGACCAAAATTCACATTTTACACCTAATTTGCATATCACTGATGAGATCATTATATGTTTAACATTTCTCCACCTATACATCTCTAGATGCATCCCCATTAAATTTCAACCCAATCTGCTCAGTAGTTTTGGAATGAAAGAGTTTTGATCAAAAAGAGCCCTAATTTTCAAATCACTGATGGAATCATCATGTCATGAACATTTCTTAATCTAAAATCCCCTAAGAATGTTCCCACCAAATTTCTATCCAAATGCTGGAGCTTTAACCGGCCAAACACAGTATGATCATTGAGGTCTTGATTTGACTCTATTTTTTTCCCCATAAAATGTGTGACTTTTTATGCTTTGTACAAACTGTTTTTTTGAATGCCTAAGGATTGTGCATATAAATGAACCTGGTTTAATTATAGATAGTGTCTATGATTGACATGTGAAGTTGCCCATAAAACATTTAATGGTTTCACTACATCAATAAAACAAGAATCTTTTCATTTCTGAGTCAAAGCATTGTTTAAAATCACAAATCATGATTTTGACTCAGAACGCACATCTCTGATGCGATCATTTTCAATTTTCAAACAATTTCCAATTTACACGCCCTAAGTAATGTCCCCAGCAAATGCCATGCGGTTTTTGACTTTAAGTTGTTTACATAGTACATACATACATACATACATACATACATACATACATACATACATACATACACACACACATACACGCACACATACCCCCCCCCCCACACACACACACACATTTCTCCATGGCTATAGCGCTACTGACCTCAGTTCATTTATGCTAAAAATTGCACATTTAGACAACTAACATATAAAGTCAGTATCTTAATAGGCTTAATATCTTAATAAGTAGTTCTTCACAGGTAATGATTAGATTCACTTGCTGAATAGGCGTTTAGTCTGTAAAAAACTACATTAGTGTAGTTTAGAAGCCTAACAGGGCTGATATCTTACTGGCTAGTAGGTGTTATACAAATCTGATTAAAGCTGATGTGGTGAAAGCGACTAGATGTCTTTATTTATCATCATTTTGTGTCATATTGATTCAGGTGATCATGATCAGTGATCACCGCCTTCCCACATTTGACCCTGTGTAATGGCAAATCTCGTTTGAATCTCGCGCTTTTGAGTAGCCAATCATGATGAGCGTTACGTTGGCGGCTGCACACACTACAGAAATTGAAGGAAAAAAACCACCAAAACAGCCCGTCGGCGACGGCGGCGCCGTCTCTCCGAACGATTTTCAAATAAGAATGCTGATTGGTTGAAGAAACCTTTCAAGAGATTTTTTATTACAAGCGGTCAGATGTTGGGGGGGGGGGGGCGGCGATCATCGGGAATCAAAGCAAACGACACAAATTGATAAATAAATACATCTAGCCGCTCTCACCACATCAGATTTTAATCAGATTGGCGTTATACTTACATGAATAGACATAGGGTCGCCCAGCAAAGTCGTTCTGTTTAGCGACAAGTGATTCTCTGACCAACTTAATGTTATTTAGCACAACACAGTGAGCAAGTCCAATGTTCAGCGTGAATATATCGCCATACTTTTCAGATAATTTCGTCAAATTAAATTGAGGATCTTTAGAAATCACTGAAAAGTAAAAAAAAAAAGAAAAAAGGAAAGAGTCGAATTATGGACAAGATTTACAGATTCCAGCTTGTACCCTCTCAAATGAGCATGTTCTTATGTTTCCTTTCTTATGTTTAAGTGCTCAGAGAGTCCACTCCAGTAATGATTACACTGGCTAGATCACACACATTCTCCATGTGGTGCTGCAAAATCATGGAGCCTCTTTTTACTCCAAGTTGTTCACACACACACACACACACACACACACACACACACACACACACACACACACACACACACATACACACACACACACACACACACACAACACAACACCCCAACCCATACACTTCATTGTATAGCACTACAGTCGTATTATGGAGTCGTTCAACAAGTAATCTTAAAATTTAAGCAATGATTAATTAAAACTTACTCATTGCACTGCCCATAACAGGCCATCCGATTGGTCCAGGGGGAAAACCAGCGGGTTTGATCATTCCATATAGGAGGTGACATACCAGCAGACCAAGCAATAACAATAGAACATATGTCGGGTTTGATAGTATACTAAGGAGATGGTCCAAGATTGCAGGAATCATTTTAGCTGGAAAAAAGAATAAACAAGAGTAACGTTATTGTTTCTCGACTAAAAAGATGATTGCGAAGACCAAGTAATACGCTGCTTTATTCATCATGTAGCATAAATGTTTGGCGTACAATTAGTAGTGGAAACGGAGCCCCTATCTTACTCCATTGTCTTCGCTGTATTTTACATGAGTTTGGACAAATAAAGTAATTAATGGGAGATACGAGTGCACTGAATCAGTCATTAAGGACTGTAGTCACTGTGGTTCAGTGAATGCCTCTAGTAAGGGAGCCTTCATTAATTACAGGGGAATCGCGCCTGGACTGTTGCAGGAAAATGGACCCTCCCCAAGTCCATTGTGCTAAAAAGTGAATCTCCCTCAATTTCTTTTCAATTAAGTATGACCCTCCCCTGTTCAAATATTTCAATGCAAAAACATGTTTTCAACACCGCCTCACAGTTGTTAGAGCTCAAGATAAGTAGTCAGGATCTTCTGGGTTCTATTAATCCCACTAGAGACAGGGTTATTTTTTTTCTGTAGTCAGATCCCGCCGCATTCATAGCCGTGAAGGGCATTTGTTGTTTCCCAACACTGCAAACACAATGAATTTGTGTTTGTATTAAATTAATGCCTGTGTTTGGATCTACTTGGCTGAGCTGAAGGCAAGAACTCCAAAAGACTAGATAAGCACACAACTGACAACCTCAGGACGGAGGTCAACATCACCACATGATCCCCAATATCTTGCCATGTTGTTTCCCGCTCCTCTCATGACAACCTACATTTAATTCACCACATTTCAGATGTGGTAGCGGTATAGGATTGGAACTGGTGGCAGCAGGTGGGATCATGCCAAAATCACAAATATAATGCAAAGTTAGACAAACAAATGAGTCAAAGTAAAATGTGACTCTCCCCTAGTTTCCATTCTCTAAAATATGGCCCTCCCCTGAGGATCAATTTGTGAAAAGTGTCCCACCCCCTAATAATATACTCATTATCAAATGGCTTTGCAAGGGTCTGTCACAGTGTGTATTTAAATAATGTAATCACATTGAGTGCATTACAAGGACATTTGATGAACTCATAGTTACCTAGATTATGAGAGAAGTGATTCAATTGTGAGTCACTATTTAAACGTGCGCAGTTTTCTCGTGTAAAGGGCGCCCTCTTTTGTTCAACAATCACTATACTTTACAATAATAGGATTTTATCACGTGGACATTGAAAATAAGTTGATTGTTTACACAAATTAATAAGCAGTCAATAAATGAAAAAGTACGGATACAAATAGACTGGCACCACTAGTCCTATGGGAGATTTTCTTGTTTCATAATCTTTAACTGTCAAATTTGGGGAAGTAAAATGTCATATTTTTTTCAAAAAATCCCCAATTGCTAGTAGCCTCCCAAGGAACTGGTGTCACTCACCCCAGTGCTCAGCGAACAAAGAGCGAATGTGAGACAGGTGCACAGATTACTTTAGCCAATCAGACGAGCGGGTACTACGACTAGTTTGCATATATACGTTCGGGCTATCGCCCTCATTAGCGACATTCGATCGCCTTTACAAATTACAGAATGGAAGTACCACCAGCTAGACTACGTCAGAGCCGACATTTTATCGACACACGGTTGTATAGTCTCAGACATACAGAAATATGTTACACTAAGATGTCAGAAACTCAAAGTCTATGATAATCTCTTGCGGTAATAATCATTAATGCCATTCTTTGATCACGTGATCACTTTCTGTAGTTGAATAATCTTACACGTGATGTAACCTTTTATATGTAGTTATATTATAGATGAATAAAGTTCAATAGTAGCTTGCTTGCTTGCTTGGTAACTTCTGCCACGTTTTCCGCTCTCTGGCCAATCCGCCATATAATTTGGTGCCGAGACCATTTCATTATTACAAAAATGCTATGACGTTTGTACATTGTATGTTAGTTTATAGATTGAGACAAATCTAGGTTTTGTTCAACCAAAATCTGTTATATGTCGCGACGTCCAGATGAACAAATAATATCTACATGCCTAGCTTATCGAGTAATGATTCATTTCAACATTACGTTAATACATACCTATGTACATATTAGTTTGTATCTCATGTGCGTCATTATTAACATTTATATTTGTTCGTGACATTCTTCGCGGGCCGGAGTATATGTCGGAAGCACTAAAATAATCTCTTGCGGTGATAAAGATAGTAATCATAAAAATGCCATTCCCTGATTATGCGATCATTTCTGTAGTTGAATAATCTTATACATGATGTAACACTTTTTATGCCCTTTATCTGTCATAATGTTGACACATTGTTTGACATGTACTGGATTAGCAGTCCTCTACCGGAGCTAATATTAAAGTTTGTGTAGCGGGTATTAACCAACTCCTTGTCTGAGTTGCCGCTGAAGTCAAAGATGCTGTCTATGGTGGAATAAATTCAATAGTAGCTTGCTTGCTTGCTTGGTTGCTTGCTTGGTAAACAGAACTTCAAGTGTTCCAGGACCGTGCACTGAAGGTGACATTCACAGAGGTTATATAACGAACAATAACAGTGGTTATTGATTGTACTTTAGTTTGTTTACCAATGCCAATGTAGCCTGTAGAGTGGAACCACTCCGATGGATTAGCGTTCAGTTTGGAACCTAGTACATCATGATAGACCGCATGCTTGGTGTCAATGGCGCATGGCGGCTGATGTTTGTACTCAATTCAATAGAGTTTGTACAATGAATAGTAAAAGGAATGTGTATAATGTATGCAGACTTGGGAGACTTACGAGGTCTAGATTATTTCAGTGTTTAAATAGTCAGGTGTGTACTAACGTCAAAAAAATTCAACTTACAAGTGGCAAAACAGGTGATCCCTACACTTTAACTTCTGTCGATTTTTTGTAATGTGTTTTTTACAAGCCTTACATACATACATACATACATACATACATACATACATACATACATACATATACATACATACATACATACATACATACATACATACATACATACATACATACATACATACATATACATACCTTATTTGATGTTGTCTCTCGTTGCTCGTATACCAGACTAGTGATCTCGTTACATGCAACTCGTCAGGTCCCGGTTTGTCATGTGACTATGTCATATGACCGTGTGTCATGCGACTACGTCATATGACCGTGACTCAATAAACCTATTATTACGTCATCCTAGGTAGTTTATTGTAGTTTATTATTGACTCAACGGTCATATGATGTAGTGACATGACCTTACGACGTGCATGTAACGACCGGGATAAATAAATCGATCGTCCGTTCAATCGATTGACCAATCAATTACATGCTCGCTGGACCCTGTGCTCAGACGAACGGAACCTATTACAAACAGAAGTAAACAACTGAAGTATGTGTTATACTCTCAAAAAGGGCAGCTGAACGGGGTTGTTTGAACTGACGTCACCAAACGTTACGTTACGTTACTAAGGCGGTATTCAACAGATATTATACACCCAAACCCAATAAGATGTCCAGCGTTGTTTACTTTAAAATGATGGACGGAGATATGGAAACGATATGTGGCAAGACAAGAGGGTACCTTAGGCTACTTAATAAAACGAAAGTTGCTCCATTGTCGGATTTTATTTGGTTACATTTAGACCCATGGATATACCCAAAAATGAAATGTACGTTACTATCCCGATGCCAAAGTAACTAGAGAATTGATAAGAAAATTGTACTGAAATATTGAAGGAAACCTAAGCGGTTTGTTTAAACAAGGTCACGAATATGCTAACTGGTTTAATCATGAAAAGCGATTCCCACATTGTTTCAAATATATGTCACAACTAAATTAAATTCATCTGTCTCAAAAAGCAAGGCAGAAAAAAACCTTGACGATCACAATATGATTGAAATAATGGCATCTCTGTTTGATGAACAATACATCATAACATGTTCGATACCATGAATAAATTTATAAATTCATCGGGTAGTTTATCAAAAAATGTATGCCATCTATAGGTATTGGTCAGCAAGTTTATGTCTTCATATAAAACATGTATGTACAGTACATGTATAACGGGTAACGCCAGTACTTGTGGGCTAGCATGTAAACAATAGGCTCCATGGGCATTTACATTTATATCACAGCAGATGACTATAAGTAGACAAATACCAGTACGTTGGGGGATTTTTTTTATCCCACTATCTTCAAACGTTTTGAATTTCGAGTGTTTTTCATTTCGAAATTTGCACAAAAGAATGTTTCTTTGTTTTTATCAAATAAAGAATGAAACAAGCCCAGAAACTTGAGAAAGTCTAGTGACTAAGGTACCGAGGTTATGCTGTTTACAATGTATCACAGTATATATGTCTATATCGAAAACTTTTTTGTTATTTCTTTTATTTAATAACACACATAATATAACGTAGTAAATATTAAAAGTACAATAAGATGAAAAGAACAAGTTTAAACAAAATGAAAATAAACTATAACAATCTAAGAATACAGTCATAATTGGGGAGAAATTGAGGAGCATGAAAAAACGATGTTGAAAGAGGCCTCACAATTTTAAAGCTCAAAGGGGAGGGGGTGGGAGCTGTGATTTGTTTGTATGTGTAATAAGAGTGATTAATGTCGGGTACCTTGTACGTTTGTCAAAAAAATGCGGATTCACAGCAACTCTGTACACTTCATTTACTTACCATATCGTTAATTACTAGGCATGCGCAGTCAATAGCCAAGAGAATGTGAGTGACTCTTATGTGAGTCATGCATACATTTCTAGGATGGCTGTGTAAATTCAGAACCGCGATGATTCAGACACGTACTGCAAGCATATTGCTAATTAAACAGGTCTTTTAGTTAGTAGAATAACATATGTAAATAACCAGACAAACAAATATAATACAGAACTTCTGTTCAAATCTGGTCCACGACATTATGAATATTATTCTAAGAATTCGATCGAGAATACTATTGTGGGGGTAGATTCGTGAGAGTGAAGGACAGACCAGACGTTACGTCACGGTACTAGAAAGCTACTGAAGAACTTTATTCAATCATAAGTATATATCAAGATTACATGATGCGTATCGATGTGTATCAATAGGAAATGATCACATACTTTGGAAATGGTAAATAGCAACATATGTTTGGGGAATTTATGATAAATGATCAATGTTAGCACAAGAGATTATTCAAGATTTTGAGTCTCCGACATGGTTTCCGACAACTATAATTTGGTCCCGTTCTTAGTCAGAGAAGGCCGAGCTCATTCACTTCATTAATAGTAGACTCTCTCACAGTCCTCGGAACTTCGCTTTACTAAAATCGACGCTAAATGAATTATTTTGTATACGTATGTACCGATACCATCTACATCTCCATCGTACTCGAACAACCTTGTACTGTGCGCCCTCATCGACCACATAGAGATATATGTTCGTTGACGTGTGACTGCGACGCTCCGTGTTATCGCGAAGTCGGGGCTTCGCGATATAATAACACGGAGCGTCGCAGTCACACGTCAACGAATGGTTATCTCTATCATGGTCGATGAGGGAGCACAGTACAAGGATATTCGAGTACGGTTAATTAGCTGGCATCGGTACATGCAAAATAATTCGTTTAGCTTTAATTTTAGTAAAGCGAAGCTCCGAGGGCTGTAAGAGAGTCTACATTAATAGTTACATTTAGAGGTGTTGAAATATCAACTACTGAAATATCAGCTACTGAGCAGAACATTGCTCTGGAAATCGCCGCTATAGAAATTTGATTGATTGATTGATTGATTGATTGATTGATTGATTGATTGGTTGGTTGGTTGGTTGGTTGGTTGGTTGGTTGGTTGGTTGGTTGGTTGGTTGGTTGGTTGGTTGGTTGGTTGGCTGGCTGGCTGGCTGGCTGGCTGGCTGGCTGGCTGGCTGGCTGGCTGGCTGGCTGGCTGGTTGGTTGATTGATTGATTGATTGATTGATTGATTGATTGATTGATTGATTGATGTCAAATGACCCCTTTCAACACTATAAACCCTATAATCTAACAAAGCGATATCTCAGAATACTGTAGCAGTGATCACCTGGTATACTTGTTTATTCGTTTCAGTGTTCGGTAGAGGCAAAGTTGTTGACTGACGCTCACACTACTGTAACATTAGTCAAAAACTAACATTCAAAGTTTGAGTTGATCAGTGTCGAAAGGTAGATAGAATACTTGTCTACTGTTTAACGCTTTCTTGCAATAACCTCGTATTGGCAAGAGCGGATAATTCCAGCTTCGCACTTCGGTACAAGCGATGGTGGATTCTGACCAGGTGGTACCGTGAAGATGGTGTTCTGGAACACGTTGACAAACATAAGGAACATCTCATTCTTGGCCAGAGCTTCCCCGACACATACTCTTCTACCAGCTGAGAAAGGTAGGTAACTTTCAGCTTTTGGGATTAGGGCGCCACCTTCAGTCAAGAATCGTTCTTGTTAAAAGAGAAAAGGAGGCGATAAGTGAACAATACAATATAGGATGTTTTCAGTTGTTCTCAGAGAGATATTTATTAGTAAACAAACCAACTTAGGTTTCTTGAAATACGTTTATTGAACAAGCATAGGCTGGACTTGGAGCCTCTCGGTGACTCTCATTTTTACGATGAAAATAAACAAGTTCTTTCAATTTGACATTTGTTGAGGTTCAAGGTTATAGTGTAAATTTCAAAATGTTTTATAAACTGAGTATAGTCGAATTTATGGTCTGTCCCAATCTGATTGAAATCCGATGTGGTGAAAGCGGCTAGATGTCCTTATTTACCTCTATTCATCGTGTTGTGTCGTTTGTTTTGTTCGGAGTGATCGCCGCCAACGATCACTCCGAACAAAACAAACGTCACAACACGATGAATAGAGGTAAATAAGGACATCCAGCCGCTTTCACCACATCGGATTTCAATCAGATTGGGTCTGCCCGTGCTAGTCTCATTACAGTTGCACATAGTACGACACAGCCTAGTATATACTCAACAGCCATAGTGTAGTGTAAAACCAAATAATTACACTATGACAAAAGCGTGTTTGTTTGTTTGTTTGTTATGTTGGTTGTCTAGAATGAAAAGTTTCAGTGATCTGTTGCACAAGTTAGATCTCGGGTGATTGCAAATCTCGCGTGGTTATCAGACATAATGTTCAGGAAAACAGGAAAAACTCCTCGATTGATGATAAGTATGTATGTATGTATGTATGTATGTATGTATGTATGTATGTATGTATATGTATATGTACGAGCATACAGTGTAGGAAAAAAAAGAGCAAAATTCTTAAAAACTGAAAAAATGGACACTTCATAATGATGGATTAAGTTTTCTCAACAACGCGTACGTTATTACTTTACATCAAGTGCTAAACATGATGATCAACATCAAATGTATTACAACTAGACATTAACTACTAACCAGGTCTGAATTCCTCTGGTTCCTTCCATTCTTTATCAGTCATATGTAACTTCCAATGGTTAATCATCACCCAAGTACCCCTTGGAAGGCAATAGCCACCTAAAAGCAAAACATTGATATTGCGTCGTTGTTAGCTTTTATTGGATGGTCACTACAACTAGGAATCACGTGACAACGCGCGTTTCATTGGAGGTGTTCAAGGAGGCAATATCACATGATCATGTTCTGTGAATATACTGAGTTACGCAAAACGATGTCACGAAACTGTAAATGAGAAAAAAAATTACTTTTGCTATGTCCTATTTAAGCTTCACCACCCTATCTTTCAACTTCACCTGTCAGAAATATGTGATAAAATAAGGATGCTATTGCACTGACCAACAGACGTATCGCATGTAGTGGTGTGCGGAAACCCAAATGGTGTCACCGTACGGATCCTCATGACTTCATGAACAACAGCTTCACAGTATGGTAGTTTAGACCGGTCTGAAAGACTACATCTACTCTCTTGACCAATAGCGTTGTCAATCTCCTCATGCACCTTGGTTTGTACATCTGGATAATTCACAAGGTAGGCGATACACCAGTCGAGGGAGTTAACCGTGCTATCAAGTCCAGCTGTAAAATCGATAGAAATTCAGTGATGGGAGTAGCTTTGCATTCACAGATTACAAATTTGATGCTATTGACAGTAGCGAAGACAGCAAGACTGATGATGATGATGATGATGATGATGATGATGATGATGATGATGATGATGATGATGATGATGATGATGTACATTGCCAGCAAAATTGATAGAAACTTAATGAACCAACGTAGATCGCCACAGAAATACACTACATATGCTATAAATAAGTTTCAACAGTACCTTAGTCATGTGCACGTGTGTGTGTGTGTGTTTGTGTGTGTGTGTGTGTGTGTCTGTGTGTCTCTGTGTGTGTGTGTGTGTGTGTGTGTGTTGTAGTTGTAGTTGTAGCAGTAGTAGGTGTTGTTGTGCTAACTTGTCATGGTGTAAATGTTGTGGACGTGTGGTTTTATGATTCGCTGTGGCTCCACTTGTCTGTATCTGTATCAACGTTGCATTTCTTTGCAATCATAAACTACACCATTCTAGTATTATACAAATAAACAAAACACATGATAAAATTCTTTCCCTACCTCCAAATACGTCACCTATGGTCTGTCTGATATGTACATCTGTGATTAATCCAGCATTCTCAGTTCCTTCTGCTTCAATCTGGGCGTGGAGGAGATCATCTATCAGGTCACGATGGTTGTCTAGGGATATTTGTAATAAATTATGGTTAGATATATCACGAAGTTTCCTTCGTGATGACGTGCAACCAAGATGTAAGAACCCACCCCTACCCCTACCCTGCCCCCACCCATAAAACAAGGAAAAATGAAAACGTTGTCCTTTGTGTAGGTTGTGTACAGGAGGACGAAATCTTAGAAAGTTTTTGAAGTAGAGAAACAATATGATGTTTCGAGTTTTATTTATTGGTGTTTTGGGAAAGAAGGGATACTCCATCGCTTCCGTTTCCTTCACAAACCTAAGGCAATATGATGACTATATAACAATGTATGACTTAATCATACGTAAATGTAATGACTTAGCATAAAACACTGACACGAGGTTTGACTTAATCATACGTAAATGTGTTGACTTAGCATAAAACGCTGACACTAGGTTTGACTTAATCATACATAATGTGTTGACTTAGCATAAACACTGACACTAGGTTAGCCTTAATCATACGTAAATGTGCTGACTTAGCATAAACACTGACACTAGATTTGACTTAATCATATGTAAATGTGTTGACTTAGCATACACACTGACACTAGGTTTGACTTAATCATATGTAAATGTGATGACTTAGCATAAACACTGACACTAGGTATGACTTAATCATACGTAAATGTGTTGACTTAGCATACACACTGACACTAGGTTTGACTTAATCATACGTAAATGTGTTGACTTAGCATAAACACTGACACTAGGATTGACTTAATCATACGTAAATGTGATGACTTACCATAAACACTGACACTAGGTTTGACTTAATCATACGTAAATGTGATGACTTAGCATAAACACTGACACTAGGATTGACTTAATCATTCGTAAATGTGTTGACTTAGCATAAACACTGACACTAGGTTTGACTTAATCATACGTAAATGTGTTGACTTAGCATAAACACTGACACTAGGTTAGCCTTAATCATACGTAAATGTGTTGACTTAGCATAAACACACACTAGGTTTGACTTAATCATATGTAAATGTGTTGACTTAGCATAAACGCTGACACTAGGTTTGACTTAATCATACGTAAATGTGATGACTTAGCATAAACACTGACACTAGGTTTGACTTAATCATACGTAAATGTGATGACTTAGCATAAACACTGACACTGGGTTAGCCTTAATCATACGTAAATGTGATGACTTAGCATAAACACTGACACTAGGTTTGACTTAATCATACGTAAATGTGATGACTTAGCATAAAACGCTGACACTAGGTTTGATTTAACCATACGTAAATGTGATGACTTAGCATAAACACTGACACTAGGTTTGACTTAATCATACGTAAATGTGATGACTTAGCACAAAACGCTGACACTAGGTTTGATTTAATCATACGTAAATGTGTTGACTTAGCATAAACACTAACACTAGGTTTGACTTAATCATACGTAAATGTGTTGACTTAGCATACACACTGACACTAGGTTTGACTTAGCATAAAATGCTGACACTAGGTTTGACTTAATCATACGTAAATGTGTTGACTTAGCATAAACACTGACACTAGGTTTGACTTAATCATACGTAAATGTGATGACTTAACATAAACACTGACACTAGGTTTGACTTAATCATACGTAAATGTGGTGATTTAACATAAACACTGACACTAGGTTTGACCTAATCATACGTAAATGTGATGACTTAGCATAAACACTGACACTAGGTTTGACTTAATCATACGTAAATGTGATGACTTAGCATAAACACTGACACTAGGTTTGACTTAATCATATGTAAATGTGTTGACTTAGCATAAACACTGACACTAGGTTTGTTTTTGTGTCAAAATTTCTTTCCTCATTTTTGTCCTTGCGGTGACTTTCTTTCTTCAATCTTAATTAATTCTGTACTTACCTTTAAACTGGTCAAATGTTTCCTTGTGTTCATCTATCATCTTCTGTTCGACTGTCAGAAATTTGTTGACTAATTTTCTGAAGTCCCGTTCACCGTTGGTCAGTGGAATGTATCGAGCCAGTGGGAAAATATCAACCAAAAGACCACTACCAGAAAAGATGTCTATGAATTCTCTGACTAATTCCATCATTGCTTTCATTTCAGGATCATCCTTTGTATACCTTGTCACAGATATTAGAATACGTATGAAAAAAATGAATAGTTGAGAGAAATACTGTAATGCAGACGATTAGGGAAGCTAAAGTGTTAGATTGTTTAATATAAATAGTTGATATTCTTTCTATACACTATCTCCTTTTCGTTTTACAGTCGTTGGTCAAAAAAAGCATTTGGTGTGGCTTGATTTTGTCGTCATGAATAAAACTAGCCCAGGGTTTTGGAGGCTGGTACATGATACGATATACAGTTGTTGATTAGTTGATTGATTGCTTGATTACTTGATCGCTTGCTTGCTTGCTTCCTTGATTACTTGCCTGATTGATTGTTTGTTTTATTAATTGATTGATTGATTGGTCGGTTGGTTGGTTGGTTGGTTGGTTGGTTGGTTGGTTGGTTGGTTAATTGATTGTTTACTTTATTGATTGGTTGATTGGTTGGTTGGTTGGTTGGTTGGTTGATTGGTTAATTGATTGTTTACTTGGTTGGTTGGTTGGTTGGTTAATTGATTGTTTAATTGATTGATTGGTTTTAGCATAGTAGAGAGGCCCGAGGGCTATGAAGTTTGGTACGGTCTAACTTTCCCAAATGACTTATCGTACAGCTCGGCCGCCACCGTCTTGTACGTGAACTTACTCTGCCTTTGATGGTTTCTTTCTCAAAAGCCAATTAACAAATTCATCTTCAACATTTTACTACTTTTCTCGTAGCATGTGTGAAATTTCGATATTGCAACCAGTCTGGAAATACTTACCTAGTTCCAAAACACAGATTACATATGACATTTGCCACCATTAAAAAGAGTATTGGTTTCGGATCAAGGGGTTCTCCAATATCAACAGCTTTCGTCAGCTGTGGAAGGGAATCTTCGTGTATAGTTCTTTCTAGACCTTCTCCACTAGCATAATTTCTGTATGTAATGTGAAAATTAGAAAGACATATAACGGC
Source organism: Glandiceps talaboti (assembly GCF_964340395.1). Classification (NCBI taxonomy): domain Eukaryota; kingdom Metazoa; phylum Hemichordata; class Enteropneusta; family Spengelidae; genus Glandiceps; species Glandiceps talaboti. The sequence continues at coordinate 17,837,066 of NC_135553.1, forward strand.
AACATATAGGATAACTCAAACGAATTGTCAGAATGGCAATATGTTGGACCAGGTGTTGTACTTGTCTGGAGTTCGAAGTGTTTGATTTTAGCTTGGTAATATTTCGAGTGGCTATAGCTAGGTCAATGTATTTCCGATGTCGTATTTCGAGGTCGTATTATCAATTTGTCTTTAGACTTGCCTTATTGTCACGTCCACAATGTGGTTTGCCAGGTTGCTGTATATGTAAGGTGTTTCAACTGTTTTATTATGTTTGCGCTTGTCACTATATTCATGAACAATGAATATGTTATTTCGAGGGAATACTATAATTTTATCTTTAGACTTGCCTTATTGCTTGGTGAACCAATTTTCTGTGATATTTCCATGCCGGTGTGAACTCTCCTGAAGCTATATCTCTTCCTCCTTCTGATAAAATGTCCACTGAGAAATAAATAAACAATTATTCTCCAATAATTTTCTTCGTTCAGCCAAGGATTGTACGAGTGAACTAAGGGGCGTTGTCACTACGAGTCGATAGACTCGTAGTGACGTAGACTTGAATTGTCGTGACGTAGCACGACCGGGTTATTAATCCATGTTTTTTGTTCAAAGACAATAACTTGGCTTGAGTATGGTATAATATACGGTATAAATAAGATGATGATGATGATGATGATGATGATGATGATGATGATGATGATGATGATGGTGATGATGATGATGATGATGATGATGATGACAAATGTAAAGGCTACCGTGTATTTCGTGTATTCGTAACTATAAATGCGAGATTGCGTGGACTAAATCCTTTGATTAATATCGTCTACTGAGCATAACTGTATACCTGTCGTCTCTATACCAGACATGTCAGTGTGTTCTAGATGACTGAAAAATCAAGTTGAATATATTAAACAAGTGTACGGCACGGAAACTTTTGTAAAACCTATTCAGTTAAAATTAAGAAGAAATAAGACGCCACTGTACAAAATTTTGAAATAGCGGTCAAAATCATAAACTTTGGGTTCTGGAGAGCCATTTCATGATTTACCATCACGTAAATGATAAATTATACATAAAAATCACATCGTTCACAAAATCCTGAATACAGTTTTACAGGCCAAGGTACACATCAATACGTAGAAATGTGGGAAATTCATTAAAAAGTAGTCATTCAACACAAAAAATGACATCCACATCCACAGGCTAAAATCTTGATATTTTTTATTCAGTACTGTAAAGATTTGAAGAACAAAGTAATTCACGGATAAAATGTCCCAAATGTACGAAAGATTCCAGTAGTTTTTTTTTTATCATGGAAGTAGTTTTTTTTTTTTGCTTTTTCTAAATGGTTTTCTTTGGGAGTAGTTTTAATTTCGTGGGAACATTTTTTATAATGGTACTGTGGTTTTTTTCTTACCATGGGAGTAGTTTTTATTTAAATGACAAGGTTTGAAGGTGAGAGATTTTCTAATGGATTACTTACGTGAATAAATAAAAGGTCGTCCAGCAAAGTCGTTCTGTTTAGTAACGAGAGCCTCTCTGACTAGTTTCATAGTATTCAACACTACACAGTGACTCAGTCCAATATTCAGTGTATAAATATCTCCGTACTGTTCTGATAACTTGGTCAAATTGATGTGAGGATCTTTTGCCATCACTAAATAAAAACACAATAAAAGGTCTCCAGGTGTCACATAAATAATAAAAAAACATGTATGTATGTATGTATGTATGTATGTATGTATGTATGTATGTATGTGTGTGTGTGTGTATGTATGTATGTATGTATGTATGTATGTATGTATGTATGTATGTTTGTATGAATGTATGTATGTATGTATGTATGTATGTATGTATGTATGTATGTATGTGTGTGTATGTATGTATGTATGTATGTATGTATGTATGTGTGTATGTGTGTGTGGCTGTCTGTGTGTGAGTGTGTGTGTGTGTGTGTGTGTGTGTGTGTGTGTACACATACATACATGCATGAATGGATGCATGCATGCATTTTGTTTCAATTGTACAAAACTCACTGTTTGTGTGTTGTTGCTGATTGAATTAGATGTTTTAACTACCAGCATTAGCTTCGAATTCCCGTCTGTCTATAACTCCCACAGGGTAAGAATTTTTGTGTGGAAGGAAATAAGGGTATTCATGTACCTATGTGTTTGTAATGCATGCACACAAGTGTGTACGAGTACGTACGAACGAGTATGGGCGCGTCATGTACACCTGTGCTTATGCATCACATTGTTTTTATGTACAGATTTCCCCGAAGTAAAGATTGGGTGAAACAAAATAATGTCTTGTCTTTACTACAGGTACAAAATGATTAATCACATTGTTTGCAAAGCATGTCATATAATATGTAAATGTACACCTACGCATTGCACTGCCTATAACAGGCCATCCTATTGGTCCTGGTGGGAAACCAGCGGGTTTCATCATTCCATATACCGTATGGATTACCAACGTACCAATCAGAATCAACAGGAGATAGGTAGGGCTTGATAGGACACTGTAGAGACATTCAACGACCGTAGACAGCATATTTGCTACAGAGAATACAGTAATACATGTATAAGGTTAGAATCGTTGTAAACAGAACAGTCTCACCGACATACTCTATGCCTCAATATACATGGATATGCGCATGTGCATCTTTCCCTTGCCTCTTTTTCATGATGCCGCCTGTAATTCAACTCGTTTCTCTGTTCCCTAAATTACATAGGGAGTGCCACGCAATCTTCAATGATATCGATACTTTGCCGTGCTTTTCATAAAGCCAATGATCTGTTCACTTTATATGACGACTGGCTATTCTACAAAAAACCAACCCTTTAATATCACCAGTCAAAGGCCACAACCTTCTGATAGAATGTCACTCGAACTGCCACAGCAAATACTTCGCTTAAAGAGCAGTGATACAAAGCTATACTCTATATTTGACCTAAATAGCAGTAAAAGGTTGATCCGATGTAAATGGATTTATAATGCTATGAGTGTCTGGGAGTAGAGCATGGCAAGGAGTCTTACAGCAAATATATGTCTAGTGTCTTAGTATACAAACGACATAACCAGAGTGCATGCATTGTTCATAGCAAAATAATTTTACGGCAGCATAGTATGTTTTCATGGTAACGGAAGGGTTATTCCAAGGACTACATAGTATGTTGTCATGGTAACGGAAAGGGTTATTCCAAGGACTACATCAACATTGAATGATATATAATATTAGCTTGTTGCCAGTGCGCGTTGTATTGTTTATTGTCAAGGTGATGTACCTAAGCTTGTTACGTACCTTCAATGTTGTTAGCTGACTGTTGCTGGAGTGAGTCCTACCAACACACAAGGCGTTCAAACGTCGATACAGTTTTGTGTTATTTAGTCTACCGAGCACAGCTGTTTGAAACCACGTACTACCCAGTTTTATACAACAGGGCAACCATAATGACGTCACAGTGTTGTTCAATATGCGAACGTGGGTCAAAGGGTTTACCATCAAATATTAAACTGCATTCTGTCTCTTTCACTCTGTCTCGCTGACTCTCTGTATTGCTCACCCACGAACAAAACTTTCGCTAAATTCTGTGTGTGTGTATGTGTGTTGGGGGGTGGGGGGGGGTGGGGGGGTGTCTGTGTCTGTCAGTCTCCCCCCCCCTCTCTCTCTCTCTCTCTCTCTCTCTCTCTCTCTCTCTCTCTCTCTCTCTCTCTCTCTCTCTCTCTCTCTCACACTTTTAATTTCGTCTGCCACTTGAGGGCGCTTAGTTCAACATTTACATTTGCAATGACATTGTATTGGTTATCTTCAGTGCAAAGTAGAATACGGCGACCCATCTTGCTGGTAAACATTCAATATAATAAGTGAATCAGAACAGATCTAACAAAGGCATAATCTAAGTTAATAAAAACGGTAATATAATACTATGAACACTACATACAGCAACATATATTATCAAATACATAACGCAAAATAAGATGAAGATAAAGTTACATTTCAGATACTGCCGATACTTCCAAATTGACGTGCGTAATATTATCAGTTTCCCTGCCTACAAATGTCTTCATAAAAACCTAAAAGAATGTGTATTCGCTTTCATTCGGAAGGAAAAGCCCCTACAACATAAAAAAAACGTGACGCTATCATGTGTAAGTTGCTTCTGTTGAAATAATTATCAATTTCGGACTTGTGCATTTCTGAAGTTGGCGCCATTTTACGCAGACACTTTATCCTGTGTTTTCAGTCTGTTTTACTTGTACTTTTTACTAGCAAACCAACTGACAGTGGTTTGCCCTGTCGTTTGAAAATAAAACTCCCTTTCATTTGATATTTGATAAACTTTAGGGAGCGAACAATTTTTTTTACGGCCGGGGGGGGGGGTTCACCTTAATTTGGGACTCAAAGAAGGGGGGGGGTCATCATTTTTACGAAGTGAATAAATGAAATCTATTTTGTACCCCAAAACAAACAATTCTAAAAATGTCAGATTGAAAAGTGGGGAAAAAATTGTTATGCATGGCACTAAAATACATATATTGTGCAAATAAAAGAGCTATTTTTCCTCACTGCATACTGGCTTTGTATTCACAGCACTACATAATACTACATACTGATTTGAAATTGATAGTGCTGTGTACAACAATTTTACCAATTTAGTTAGAAGGGGATGGGGAAGGGGTTCTGAGGCCTTACTAAAAGAATTAGTTTTTTTACCTATTGATCTCACCCCTAATGTGTTGATTTATCATACATGTACACACTATTGAACTGTTACTTGGCATATAGTACGAACTACATGTCTTATCAAAAATTACTTTTCTGTGTTTGTGTTTCACTTCTTCTCTGATACCTGTGACCATCACCAAGTTTAATACATGTTACCAGGCTACATGTGAAACCCCCTTTTGTCTCGCAGACTTGTTTGATGATGATCTAGTAAAGGGCTACTTATTGTAGCCAGGACTTCTATAGTACTGACACAGTGCAAAGTTATGAGGAAAATTAGATTATACATCTCCCCTGGAATATCTAGTATCCACATTGAGTTACTGTATACTGCAGGTAAAAATTTGTCAGCAGATCATAATATTACATTTCCTTGGTATTAGAATGTATGAGTCAGTGTCATGATTAAACTGACCAATTATGAATAGGACAAACAAGTGCCTTGAGGAGTGCAAACGTGTACATGTATGGAAAGCCACAGTTGTGTTAAGTCTAAAGAAAACAATATATTGACTATATGATGTAAACATATCTTTATATGATGTAAACAATTCATTATATGATGCAAGTACATCATTATGTGTGACAGTTATTGGCATGGGTTTACAAGTATATTAACTCCATTTATAATATTGTACTTGATAATTAGCTGAATTAATCAATATTAATAGTTCACTCAATCTAAGAGATATCCTAGAACTTTTGGTTACTAAAAGATGAATATTTTGTATGTCCGTGAACAGACAATCATACTTCTCATGGGGTTCCTATCTAAAGAGCTTTATACATGTGAAACAATGGATTTTGGTTAGCAATTTACCAGATACACTTAAAATTACTGAAAATGTAACATGTAAAATTAACTATGCAGTGTGCAGTATTATTCTTTGAGAATCGAGTTTCTTGCCAACAGATGGGGGGGGGGGGTCATTGTGTTTTTTGTATTTGTCAGAAAGGAGGGGGGAGTTGTTGCCTTACATACATATACATACCTTATTTGATGTTATCTCTCGTTGCTCGTATACCAGACCAGCGATCCCGATCGTTACATGCAACTCGTCATGTGACTACGTTATATGACCGTATGTCATGTGACTACGTCATATGACCATGACCCAAAACCTATCCGGAAATGGCGTTATTACGTCATCCAAGGCAGTTTATTGTAGTTTATTATTAATTATTTTTTTTAGCGGTCATATGACGTAGTGACGTAGTGACATGACCTACCGGTACCTTACGAGTTGCATGTAACAATTGGGGTCAATAAATCGATCATTCGTTCAATCGATTGATCAATCAATCAATTACATGCTCGCTAGACCCTGTGCTCAGACCATAGACGAACGGAACCTATTGCAAACAGGAGTAATCAACTGAAGTATGTGTTGTACTCTCAAAAAGGGCAGCTGGACGGGGTTGTTTGAAACTGACGTCAAACGTTACGTTACTGACTCAATATTTATTGATTTGCATGGCGGTTTTCAGCAGATATTATAAATTCATCGGGTAGTTTATCAAAAAAATGTATGCCATATATTGGTGTTGGTCAGTGCGTTTATGTCTCCATATAATACATGTATGTACAGTACATGTATAAGGGGTAACGCCAGTACTTGTGGGCTAGCATGTAAACAATAGGCTCCATGGGCATTTACATTTATATCACAGCAGATGACCATAAGTGTTTTTCATTTCGAATTTTGCACAAAAGAACACAATTATGTTTTATTTTTTTTATTCAAATAAAGAATGAAACAAGCCCAGAAATTTTAAACTTGAGAAAATCTAGTGGTACTGAGGTAATGCTGTTTACAATGTATCACAGTATATATTGCTATATCGAAAACTTTGTTATTTTTGTTATTTCTTTTATTTAATAACACACATAATATGACGTAGTAAATATTAAAAGTACAATAAGATGACAAGAACAAGTTTAAACAAAATGAAAATAAACTATAACAATCTAAGGATACGGCCATAATTGGGGAGAAATTGAGGGGCATGAAAATAAACGGTGTTGAAAGGGGTTTCACAATTTTAAAGCTCAAAGGGGGGGGGAGCTGTGATTTGATTGTATGTGAAATAAGAGATTACTGCAGGGTACCTTGTACGTTTGTCAAAAAATGCGGATTCGCAGCAACTCTGTACACTTCATTTACTTACCATATCGTTAATTACTAGGCATGCGCAGTCAATAGCCAAGAGAATGTGAGTGACTCTTATGTGAGTCCTGCATACATTTATAGGATGGCTGTGTAAATTCAGAACCGCGATGATTCAGACACGTACTGCAATCATATTGTTGTTGTTCTTGCTAATTAAACATGTGTAAATTCAGAACCGCGATGATTCAGACACGTACTGCAAGCATATTGTTGTTGTTCTTGCTAATTAAACATGTCTTTCAGTTAGTAGAATAACATATGTAAATAATCAGACAAACAAATATAATACAGAAAAACTGTTCAAATCTGGTCCACATCATTATGAATATTATTCTAAGAATTCGATCGAGAATACTATAAGTTGGTCCCATTCTTAGTCAGAGAAGGCCGAACTCACTTCATTAATAGTTATATTTAGAGATGTTGAAATATCAACTACTGAAATATCAGCTACTGAACAGAAAATTGCTCTGGAAATCGCCGTTATAGAAATTTGATTGATTGATTGATTGATTGATTGATTGATTGATTGATTGATTGATTGATTGATTGATTGATTGATTGATTGATTGATTGATATCAAATGACCCCTTTCAACACTATTGGTTATGAACTAGTCAATAAACCCTATATATCTAACAAAGCGATATCTCAGAATACTGTAGCAGTGATCATCTAGTATACTTTCAGTGTTCGGTAGAGGCAAAGTTGTTGACTGGCACTACACTCTAAAAATACTCAAATACTAACATTCAAAGTTTGAGTTGATCAGTGTCGAAAGATAGATAGAATACTTGTCTACTGTTTAACGCTTTCTTGCAATAACCTCGTATTGGCAAGAGCGGATAATTCCAGCTTCGCACTTCGGTACAAGCGATGGTGGATTCTGACCAGGTGGTACCGTGAAGATGGTGTTCTGGAACACGTTGACAAACATAAGGAACATCTCATTCTTTGCCAGAGCTTCCGCGACACATACTCTTCTACCAGCTGAGAAAGGTAGGTAACTTTCAGCTTTTGGGATTAGGGCGCCACCTTCAGTCAAGAATCGTTCTTGTTAAAAGAGAAAAGGAGGCGATAAGTGAACGATACAATATAGGATGTTTTCAGTTGTTCTCAGAGAGATATTTATTAGTAAATAAACCAAGGTTTCTTGAAATACGTTTATTGAACAAGCATAGGCTGGACTTGGAGCCTCTCGGTGACTCTCATTTTTACGATGAAAATAAACTGGTTCTTTCAATTTGACATTTGTTGAGGTTCAACGTTATAGTGTAAATTTCAAAATGTCCTATAAACTGAGTAGTGTCGAATTTATGGTCTGCCCCGTTATACATAGTCTCAGTCTACAGTTGCACATAGTACGAAACAGCCTAGTATATACTCAACAACCATAGTGTAGTGTAAAACCAAATAATTACACTATGACAAAAGCGTGTTTGTTTATTTGTGTTTATGTTGGTAGTCTAGAATGAAAAGTTTCAGTGATCTGTTGCACAAGTTAGATCTCACTTGGTTGTCAGACATAATGTTCAGGAAAACAGGAAAAACTGATAATAAGTATGTATGTATGTATGTACGAGCATACAGTGTAGGAAAAAAGAGCAAATTCTTAAACACTGAAAAAATGGAACTTCAAAATGATGGATTAAGTTTTCTCAAAAACGCGTACGTTATTACTTTATATCAAGTGCTAAACATGATGATCAACATCAAATGTATTACAACTAGACATTAACTACTAACCAGGTCTGAATTCCTCTGGTTCCTTCCATTCTTTATCAGTCATATGTAACTTCCAGTGGTTAATCATTATCCATGTACCTCTTGGAAGACAATATCCACCTAAAAGCAAAACATTGATATTGCGTCGTGGTTAGCTTTTGCTCGATGGTCACTTGGCTAGAACTAAGAATCGCGTAACCCTGCTCGTTTCACTGAAGACGGTATTCAAGGAGTTCTGGTCATACTTTGGCTATACATGTAACAAAATATAGTTTTTTGTGTGAATGGAATTCACTAAGTAGGTTAGTATTCTGGAAAACTTTCAAAGCCCCTACACACTCACCACCATCATATTTTGGTATCACATGTCTCCTCCAGCGTGATGCTCCAGTGGTCAAGTTGGAATATTCGATGCTGGATGGTTTGGTATTACTATCTTACAAGCCTGTTTCATGCCTGTTGTCTATGACATCGTATATGATCACAGATGGTGACCGTAGGGAGGGAATGTCACGTGATCATGTTTTGTGAATTTGAATTTGAATATGAATTATTGAGTTACGTAAAACGATGTCATGAAATTGTAAACAAATTTTATTTTGCTATGTCCTGTTTAAGCCTCCCCAACCCCATCTTTCATCTTCATCTGTCAGAAATATGTGATAAAATAGGAATGCTATTGCACTGACCAACAGACGTATCGCATGTAGTGGTGTGCGGAAACCCAAATGGTGCCACCGTACGGATCCTCATGACTTCATGAACAACAGCTTCACAGTATGGTAGTTTAGACCGGTCTGAAAGACTACATCTACTCTCTTGACCAATAGCGTTGTCAATCTCCTCGTGCACCTTGGTTTGTACATCCGGATAATTCACAAGGTAGGCGATACACCAGTCGAGGGAGTTAACCGTGCTATCAAGTCCAGCTGTAAAATCGATAGAAATTCAGTTATGGGAATAACTTTGCATTCACAGATATACATATTTGGTGATATTGGCAGTAGCGAAGACAGCCGCAAGACCGATGATGATGATGATGATGATGATGATGATGATGATGATGATGATGATGTACATTGCCACCAAATTTGATAGGAACTTAATGAACTAATGTAGGTCGCCACAGAAATACACTACATATGCTATCAATAGGTTTCAACAGTACCTTAGCCATGTGTGTGTGTGTGTGTGTGTGTGTGTGTGTTTGTGTCTGTGTGTGTCTGTGTTGTAGTTGTAGTTGTAGTAGCTGTTTTTGTGCTAACTTGTGATGGTGTAAATGTTGTGGACATGTGGTTCTATGATTCGGTGTGGCTCCACTTGTCTGTATCTGTATCAATGTTGCACTTGTTTGCAATCATAAACTACACCAATTTCGTATAATAAACAAAATACCTGATAAAATTCTTTCCCTACCTGCAAATATGTCACCTATGGTCTGTCTGATATGTACATCTGTGATTAATCCAGCATTCTCAGTTCCTTCTGCTTCAATCTGGGCGTGGAGGAGATCATCTATCAGGTCACGATGGTTGTCTAGGGATATTTGTAATAAACTATGGTTAGAAATATCACGAAGTTTCCTTCATGATGATGTGCAACCAAGATGTAAGAACCCACCCCTACCCCTACCCCGCCCCCACCCACCCGTAAAACAAGGAAAAACGAAAACGTTGTCCTTTGTGTAGGTTGTGTACAGGAGGAAGAAATTTTAGAAAGTTTTTGAGGTAGAGAAACAATATGATGACTAGAGTTTTATTTATTGGTGTTTTGGGAAAGAAGGGATACTCCATCGCTTCCGTTTCCTTCACAAACCTAAGGCACTGTTGTTATACTGTGTCTCTATTGAAGACCATTATAACATAAGTACACAGTATGCAATACTAGAATATCTGATAAGCACTAATTCTAGGTTTGACTTAATCATATGTAAATGTGATGACTTAGCATAAACACTGACACTAGGTTTGACTTAATCATACGTAAATGCGATGGCTTAGCATAAACACTGACACTAGGTTTGACTTAATGATACGTAAATGCGATGGCTTAGCATAAACACTGACACTAGGTTTGACTTAATCATATGTAAATGTGATGTCTTAGCATAAGCACTGACACTAGGTTAGCCTTAATCATACGTAAATGTGATGACGGTATAAACACTGACACTAGGTTTGACTTAATCATACGTAAATGTGATGACTTATCATAAACACTAATTCTAGGATTGACTTAATCATACATAAATGTGATGACTTAGCATAAACACTGACACTAGGTTTGACTTAATCATATGTAAATGCGATGGCTTAGCATAAACACTGACACTAGGTTTGACTTAATCATATGTAAATGTGATGACTTAGCATAAACACTAATTCTAGGATTGACTTAATCATACGTAAATGTGATGACTTAGCATAAACACTGACACTAGATTTGACTTAATCATACGTAAATGCGATGGCTTAGCATAAACACTAATTCTAGGTTTGACTTCATCATAAGTAAATGTGATGACTTAGCATAAACACTGACACTAGGTTTGACTTAATCATACGTAAATGCGATGGCTTAGCATAAACACTGACACTAGGTTTGACTTAATCATAAGTAAATGTGATGACTTAGCATAAACACTGACACTAGGTTTGACTTAATCATACGTAAATGTGTTGACTTAGCATAAACAGTGACACTAGGTTTGACTTAATCATACGTAAATGTGATGACTTAGCATAAACACTGACACTAGGTTTGACTTAATCATATGTAAATGTGATGACTTAGCATAAACACTGACACTAGGTTAGCCTTAATCATAAGTAAATGTGATGACTTAGCATAAACAGTGACACTAGGTTTGACTTAATCATACGTAAATGTGATGGCTTAGCATAAACACTGACACTAGGTTTGACTTAATCATACGTAAATGTGATGACTTAGCATAAACACTGACACTAGGTTTGACTTAATCATATGTAAATGTGATGACTTAGCATAAATACTGACACTAGGTTTGACTTAATCATATGTAAATGTGCTGACTTAGCATAAACACTGACACTAGGTTTGACTTAATCATACGTAAATGTGATGACTTAGCATAAAACACTGACACTAGGTTTGACTTCGGGTCAAATTTGTTTCGTAATTTCTGTCCTTGCGGTGACTTTCTTTCTTCAATCTTAATTAATTTTGTACTTACCTTTGAACTGGTCAAATGTTTCTTTGTGTTCATCTATCATCTTCTGTTCGACTGTCAGAAATTTGTTGACTAATTTTCTGAAGTCCCGTTCACCGTTGGTCAGTGGAATGTATCGAGCCAGTGGGAAAATATCAACCAAAAGACCACTACCAGAAAAGATGTCTATGAATTCTCTGACTAATTCCATCATTGTTTTCATTTCAGGATCATCCTTTGTATACCTTGTCACAGATATTAGAATAAGTATGAAAAAAATGAATAGTTGAGAGAAATACTGTAATGCAGACGATTAGGGAAGCTAATGTGTAAAATAGTTGGTATTCATTGTATACACACTATCACATTTCCGTTTTACAACCGTTGTTAAAAAAAAGCATTTGATGTGGCCTGACTCTTTTTGGCGCCGTTAAATAAAAAAATAGCGCCAATGGCATTGTAGCACAACTGTATTTGGCTGTTGCTATGGACATGGTCTTGTTGCTAGGGATATTTCAAACAGTTTTGGAATCTTTATTACCTTGCCTACCCTTCCCACTTTTCATCTTTGTAATACAAACCATCATTTAGCTGTTGCTATGGGCGTGGTCCTGTTTGTAGGCATATTTGCATACATTTTTTTAATCTTGTTTTAATTGATTGTTTTTTTTATTTATTTTTTTTATTTATTAATCTTTCATATACAGACACCATTTCAGTGCATTGGCACTGTCCCCCCCCCCCCCATGGAACCTGTTGTAAGATTATGTACACAAAAAACAAACAAAACAAACAAACAAAATGGGACAAACCTGAACAAAAAGTTAAAGATGCACAGTGCACTTTAAAAGATATCCAGAAGGTTGGTTGGTTGATTGATTAATTGATTGATTGATTGATTGATTGATTGATTGATTGATTGATTGTTACTGTTCGATTTCTTATACGTTTGTTCTCTCTCCTGTCATACAATTCCTTGTCTAAGTCAATATTTTAGCATAGTAGAGAGGCCGAGGGCTATGAAGTTTGGTACGGTCTAACTTTCCCAAATGACTTATTCTACAGCTCGGCCGCCACCGTCTTGTACGTGAACTTACTCTGCCTTTGATGGTTTCTTTCTCAAAAGCCAATTAACAAATTCATCTTCAACATTTAACTATTTTTCTCGTAGCATGTGTGAAATTTCGATATTGCAACCAGTCTGGAAATACTTACCTAGTTCCAAAACACAGATTACATATGACATTTGCCACCATTAAAAAGAGTATTGGTTTCGGATCAAGGGGTTCTCCAATATCAACAGCTTTCGTCAGCTGTGGAAGGGAATCTTCGTGTATAGTTCTTTCTAGACCTTCTCCACTAGCATAGTTTCTGTATGTAATGTGAAAATTAGAAAGACATATAACGGCAACATATAGGATAATTTAGACGAATTGTCAGCATGGCAATATGTTGGACCAGGTGTTGTACTTGTCTTGAGTTTGAAATGTTTGACCTTAGCTTGGTAATATTTCGAGTGGCTATAGGTCGATGTATTTCCGATGTCGTCTTTCGAGGTCGTATTAACAATTTGTCTTTAGACTTGCCTTATTGTCACGTCCGCAATGTGCATGGTTTGCCAGGGTGCTGTATATGTAAGTTTCAAATTGTTTTATTATGTTTTAGCCTGTCAATTTCAAGAAAACGCTTTAATTTTATCTTTCGACTTGCCTTATTGCTTGGTGAACCAATTTTCTGTGATATTTCCATGCCGGTGTGAACTCTCCTGAAACTATATCTCTCCTGCCTTCTGTTAAAATGTCCACTGAGAAAGAAATATTAATAAACAATTATTCACCAATAGATTTCGTTCAACCAAGAAAAATACGAGTGAACCAAATGGCCTTGTCTTTACGAATCGCAAGACGAGTAGTGACAAATCCTTTGGTAAAGAGCATTTTCCAGCTGAATGAAATAATATTGGGAATAACATAATTAATATACCTCCCCAAGCACAACTTATGAAAAACCGGGATAAAAAATGACGATTTAGAATATTTTGACTCATATTTCTTTCGAGCACCGCAAAAATAGTGAGGTAGACACGAATTGTCGTGACGTAGCACGACCGTTTTATTACATGTAATCCATGTTTTCAGGTGAGTAGTATTTTTTTTTACCATGGGAGTATTTTTTTTTAATTTAGTTTTTAGTTTTCCCTGGGAGTAGTTTTAACTTCATGGGGGTATTTTTTTTACCATGGTAGGGTGTGTTTTTTTTTACCATGGGAGTAGTTTTTATTCGAATGACCAGGTTTGAAGGTGAGAGATTTTCTAATGGTTTACATGACACGTGATCTAAGCGAGGCTACTTACTTGAATAAATACAAGGTCGTCCAGCAAAGTCGTTCTGTTTAGTAACGAGAGCCTCTCTGACTAGTTTCATGTTATTCAACACTACACAGTGACTGAGTCCAATATTCAGTGTATAAATATCTCCGTACTGTTCTGACAACTTGGTCAAATTGATGTGAGGATCTTTTGCCATCACTAAATAAAAACACAATAAAAATGATTGACATGTCATCCTGTCTCTAGGTATCACAAAAATAATAAAAAACATGTATGTATGTATGTATGTATGTATGTATGTATGTATGTCTATGTATATGTTTGCATGTATGTATGTATGTATGTATGTATGTATGTATGTATGTATGTATGTATGTGTGTGTGTATGTATGTATGTATGTATGTATGTATGTATGTATGTATGTATGTAATGTGTGTGTGTGTGTGTGTGTGTGTGTGTGTGTGTGTGTGGATGCATGTATTTTGTTTCAATGTACAAAACTAATTGTTTGTGTGCTGTTACTGATTGAAGTCGATGTTTTTAACTACCATGATTTGCTTCCCGTCTGTCTATAACTCCTACTGGGTAAGAATTTCTGTGTGAAACGAATAAGGGTATGCACGTATATGTTTGTAATGTATGCACAGCACGTATGTACAAGTACGTACGAATAGTGTGGGCACGTCTTGTACAACTGTGCTTGTGCATCAAATTGTGTTTTATGTACATATTTCCCCAAAGGAAATTTTGGTTGAAACAAAATAATGACTTGAGTTTACTACATGTACAAAATGACCAATCATATTGTTTGTAAAGCATGTCATAGTGTTATATAAATGTACACCTACGCATTGCACTGCCGATAACTGGCAATCCTATTGGTCCTGGTGGGAAACCAGCGGGTTTCATCATTCCATATACCGTATGTATTACCAACGTACCAATCAGAATCAACAGGAGATAGGTAGGGCTTGATAGGACACTGTAGAGACATTCAACGACGGTAGACAGCATATTTGCTGCAGAGAATACAGTAATACATGTATAAGGTTAGAATCGTAGTCTCACCGACACAATCTATGCCGCAACATACATGCATATGGACATGTACATCGTTCTCTACTGCTATTTAGGTCAAACATAAAGTACAGCTTTGTATCACTGCTCTTAAGTGAAGTATTTGCAGTGGCAGTTCGAGTGACATTCTATCAGAAGGTTGTGGCCTTTGACTGGTGATATTAAAAGGGTTGCATTTTGTAGAATAGCCAGTCGTCATATAAAGTGAACAGATCATTAGCTTTATGAAAAGCACGGCAAATCATCGATATCATTGAAAATTGCGTGGCACTCCCTATGTAAAGAGCCGGGAACAGAGAAACGAGTTGAATTACAGGCCGTATCATGAAAAAGAGGCTAAAGGGTTGATCTGATGTTTAGTTGTAATGAACGACATGTCTAGTGTCTTAGTATACATACGACATAACCACAGTGCATGCATTGTTCATAGTACTTCGTGTATTTTGCAAAATAATTTTACGGCAGCATAGTATGTTGTCATGGTAACGGAAGGGTATTATTCCAAGGACTACATCAACATTGAATGCTATACATGTATAATATTAGCTTGTTGCCAGTGCGCGTTGTATTGTTTGTTGCCAAGGTGATGTGCCTTAAGCTTGTATACATACCTTCAATGTTGTTAGTTGACTGTTGCTGGAGTGAGTCCTACCAACACACAAGGCGTTCAAACGTCGATACAGTTTTGTGTTATTTAGTCTACCGAGCACAGCTGTTCGAACCCACGTACTACCCAGTTTACAACAGGGCAGCCATAATGACGTCACAGTGTTGATTAATATGCGAACGTGGGTCAAAGGGTTTATCATCCAATATTACTTTCACTCTGTCTCGCTGAGTCTCTGTATTGCTCCCCCACCCACGACAAACGTTTCGCTAAATTCTGTCTGTCTGTCTGTCTGTCTGTCTGTCTGTCTGTCTGTGTGTCTGCCTCTCTCTCTCACACTTTTAATTTCGTCTGCCACTGCGCTTAGTTCAACATTTACATTTGCAATGAAATTGTATTGGTTTATCTTCAGTTCACTCAGTGCAAAGTAGAATACGGCGACCCATCTTGCTGGTAAACATTCAATATAATAAGTGAATCAGAACAGATCCAACAAAGGCATAATTTAAGTTAATAAATACAGAAATATAATACTATGAACACTACATACAGCAACATATATTATCAAATACATAAAGCAAAAGATGAAGATAAAGTTACATTTCAGATACTGCCGATACTTCCAAATTGACGTGCGTAATATTGTCAGTTTCCATGCCTACAAATGTCTTCATAAAACCTAAAAGAATGTGTATTCGCTTTTATTCGGAAGGGAAAATCCCCACAAGATAAAAAAACAACAAAAAAACGTGACGCTATCATTTGTATGTTGCTTCTGTTAATAATTATCAATTTCGGACTTGTGCATTTCTGAAGTTGGCGCCATTTTACGCAGGCACTTTATCCTGTGTTTTCAGTCTGTTTTACTTGTACTTTTTACTAGCAAACCAACTGACAGTGGTTTGCCGAGTCGTTTGACAATAACACTCCCTTTCATTTGATATTTGATAAACATTAGCTATAAAAATTTATGCTGCAGAGAACAACTGCGATGTGAAATTCCTTTCAAGAAGTATTCCAAAGTAATTATGATCGGAGAAATGATAGCTTTATTTGAAATAAAAAATTCGTTAGCCCACCTTATCATTGAAAGATCTTGAAGTCTACTCAAACGTTTAGTGATAGTATATAATTCGGTTTTGTAGTCAATGACATTATCTTTTGGAAGATATCCAACAGGTGTGGTGTGGCTTATGCAGTCTTATGAAAGTTGGTTGCCTTAGGGAGTCTAATGGAGTAGTTTAGAAGGAAATCAGAGCAAATAAAGGTATACAACGAATGATTGCATGTATCATGCAAAACGTAGGAGATCAATCAATAATCTCTAATTAATCTTTTCGTCACTTTGTTTTGTTGCATACACAGAGTCAAAACACACATGTAAACTTGTATTGAAGGGTTCAGAAATCAAGCCGCAGTACGAACTTATTAATTTATGACGAAGAAGGGTGTGGCGTCATAATCCATATCAATATTTCAATATTTATATCTGCACGTTGGCAATAACTTTTTTCAAATTTCTATTAACTAAATTTGCCAACTTGTTGGTAACACTTCTATTTTAACTCTCGGGAAGGTATATATGCAGTACGTCATTTAGAGCATAGACCCTACACGAGAGAGGGCGCACTATTAACCCGTCTATTGTTGCCAACCGAAATAAACACAGCATCGCACACTTCATTGAGAGAATGCCAAGTAAATGAGGTAGGTCAAAGGTTAATCAAACCCACCGCCAGAAGGAGTATAAGGCTTCAGCAATGCTTTAGTGAGTTACTTTACACTGAATGCTTTAATGCCACAACACAATATAAGGCAAATTCAATTATGAATTCGTTCACCAGTTGCCAAGGAAGCAATTCTCGAAGGGACGGGAACTATAGGTGCTAGTTCATCATAATGTATGTACAATAAAGTGGCGATGTTTCCGACCAAATTCATTTGACGATCAATTTTACATGTTTCTAAATTTTGATGGCTTTTCTTGCCTCGGTACCCTTTCCTACTTCGATGAAGTGATGACGTAATTAAATGTCACCAAACGTTATATGGTTTCTGATGGTGTTTTTTTTCAGTATGTACACTCTGGTAATGAGAGCCAAACTACACTGTGTATCCATCAACCAAAGAAATTATTGTAGATAAGCTTTTTAGATTAAATACAGCTATATTTTGCACTATATTTCTAAGTTTGATTAGTTTTAGTATGACGAAAATGAAATATGGAATTCAAGATAACTGCATCAACTTAAATTACTAGATATAAATTTGTTCATTGTTGAAATGGAAAATATTGCTTAAGGCCATCGAGGAATACTTCATTCAGTTCCATCCGTCAGTGATGATAGAAGTCTTTAAAATACAAGAATCACATCAACTTCATTATTTAGTTACAAAGACTGAGTGACATTTAGGACTGTCCCAATTTTAAAAAAGAATCTCTGATAAAAGATGGCTTCTGACATAAAATTGTTATTCAAATAACAATTACCAAGCACTGATTTCCCTTGTCGAAAACTACATACGATACGTTAGTACAATCGAAATGAGTTCCACGCACGTGTGAGGAAATTTACAAAATCGTTACGATGGTACAAATAAAGTGTTGTGTATATTTCACATGACTTTAATATCATAGACTAAATGACATTTCATGAAATAGGGACTACCATTAGAGTACATTTTCCCCTCGACATTAAGTTCTTGTGAATGTAGATATTTCTTCTAAATGTGTCTATAGACAGCGAGGCTATTACTGGCAATGTACGAGGTGTTATATTATCACTTAAATGGATAAAAGAATGAAAAATTATATTATCATTTGGAATGAGACAAAATGATAAGATGCGTAATTAGACTGTAGTATAGAGGATAACATGGCGTGCACTTTTAATGGGTTTTCACCAAATACGGATACTGGACAAACTCACCGGATGTAATATTGTCGAGATGACACCAACAACAATGAGATTGAAAAGATGGTAGTCGTAAATGGTACTTCCGTCCTAAGAAAATTTTATGACGATATGAAAATACAATGAATTAACTTTATAGAGTAATCATCAATTGGTCTGCTGATGAATTGATTGATTAATTGAATGAATGACAGACAGACAGACAGACAGACAGACAGACAGACAGACAGACTGATTGACAGACTGTTCGTTTAAAGCATCGACCGAATTGAATATCTGTCTGCTGACCTACTGGTTAATTGGTAAATTTATTGATTGATTTACCGCTTGATGATTTGGTTTGTGTTTGCAACAATTCATTGACGAATAGAGATCAAATAACAACACAATGACAACTATTGTACAAGCACAATGATTTATGACTATGAATGACTGCATTGTTGGCTGACTGGCCTGTCCATTAGCTCATCAGTAATTCATTTATTTTTGTTGTTTACTGTTTGGTCGATAGATTGGCTTAGCTTTGGATATTAAAATGTATAGCAAATTGGTAAATGAAAGTTGGATTAAATAATTCTTTTTCAACGGGGAGTTCCCAGTTCATGTTTTATTTTTACTTTATTTTTGAATTGTTCGATATGAAAATATCAAATTACTGAGCCACTCATCAATAATCGCATGCATTCTTACGCTTTTAAAAAACATTGTATGAATATTCACATTGATAGTATAGGGCAGATTTGTGATGTAATCCCCAATTTCAAATTCTTATTACCATGACAACCTTCTAAGAGAAAACACACTTTGCAATCTCATTGTGACGCATGCGACGCGTTGAAGCAATGCCTACACATGCGCACACTAGTCAGAGAATTAACCGGTTCTTGCGGAGGATTCACTTGATTTATTAGAACACAGTAAACACCGCCTGGTGCAAGTCTGGTGTATTGATGCTGATTTTGATACATGGGGAAACGAGTTGGACTCTAGCCATCATTTACGAACATGACGAGGGCAAACATCGCTGTGTGAATTTCCTGAAGGTAATGATAATTTACAATTGTTGTTTTAATTGTGAGCCTTTACTTGACTAATTGACTGAAATTTGGAGAGCACTACTGCGTTCGGCTAAATCCTAGCTTACTCTTCGTATGTAGCATCAATCGTGGTAATAACCTCCCACCGGATCAGGTCATATGTCTTTGTATTCAAGCGAGCTTTCTATATAATAGTGAAATAACAAAAGCGGCGATAAAAAAATGAAAAAGGCTGGAAATAATTTGATTTATCAAAGACATGTTTACTAACGCTTGGTGAAAAAAACCGTATCGACTCAAAATACGATCGTTTTAGCGAGACTGAATTACAGTTTGCGTTTTAAACAGTCCCAGAAGTATCTTATATAACTGGATGTCGCCTTGTTAATTTACTCGTCATCTAATGGTGTAGTAAAAGATACACTAAACAGTGTACTCATATTATATAAACTGTCCTCTCAGTAACATAGTCGAAAACTATACAATATTACAGTAACAACACCATTTTAAAGGGGAAATTCTACTTTTTTTCACAAGCAACGAGTTGGAAATGAAGAGAACGAAACAGACAGCTAATCAAAATGACTGTTATCATACTTTTGTCCATGCTCAGTATACATACATACATACATACATACATACATACATACATACATACATACATACATGTTTGTACAAAGACTTGCGCGGTAAAGATTGACATCGAAAGTTTGTACTTTACCAATAATATCCACCCATAATCATGTTATGATAGGTTTTCAGGCTATCACTGTTATCTTTATTCAATCCCGCTATTAGGCAGAGTATAAGACATCTAAGTTAATTCGACTGTCAAGTCACGTACGTATCGCCAGCAATTTACACACTCAGCGACTGTGATTTTAGTTGTTATTAACACGATAGAACGCATATAAATGCAAGTCATGGATTAATTAGATTGTTAAAATACTGATCGTGGGAGATGTTTGACCATCTGATTTCTCAAATACTAAATCCATTGTAATTCTTTATCTTAGAATTAATCCGGCGCCGCTGAGTAAATTGAAAAACGTGAGCTGAGAAACAGAATCTCTAGTTAGGCCTATTCCTAAGATAGGTATGATGACTATTTTAGAAAAAAAAATACAACGATTTGTAGAATGGAATATCATTTCAAGATACCATATCTCCCAAATAAAGAAATATAATTTATGGGTATAGCCTCAGACCACTGTACTGAGTAGTGGTCTGAGGTATAGTTGACTAAAATTGCCAGATAACATATTACCGTACATTTGTTTTTATGTAAACTTGAATGGAAGAACTCTTCATGTTTTGGTTGGTATTCGGTGTTTTATCACATTTACAGTGTACTACGAGGCGAAAATACTAAAGGCACTTGATTACTTTTTTTGAAATAAAGAATAAACTTCTGAAAGTGAATCTAAGCAGAATATGAATCGTCAACACGTGTTATCATCCTGACACAAATCAAGTTTAGCAACGACAGCCAGACTTGGAGACTAAATATGTGTTTTTAACATCATCAACGAAACAAGTATTGTTACCAGTGTATAGAGTCCATTCCTTAAGGGTTGGCTAGGGCAAATTACTCTCAAGAGCTTAGTAATTCAAATTCGTAATCTCGATATTAATCCGATGGTTCCTGTGTAAATTGACAAACGTGACTAGAGAAACCAATTGAGTCACTATGAAAATTTGCATATGAATATATATGATAGGATATGCAAGTAATTTGGGGTTTTGTAGTATTATCTACAATCACAAACGCTTGTGTTAAAAAATATTCAAATCTGACCTAAGAGTTCTGTATTTTTATTTAATTGGATAGTTGTCATAATTTGATGAAATTGTTCGAGTAAACAGTAGACATGCATGTCGTTTTGAATTGAAATGTGTGTGACTATACCAGACGGTTTTATCGGCACGAACTCTCATCAAATTCACCTACTTCGTATCTTGATTTATATTCACTGAAATGCAATTTCTCTACATAATTACATTGGGGAATTTAACGTTCTCTAGTTTACATCTGTGTCCATACTTCTCAGCTTCACCATGTGACAGTCGTATATTCTCTGCAATTTTGCATTACATTTAAATCCTAAGTTCATTCTCAGTGGAAAAGGCAAATCACATGTACCGGCAAATCTCCACTCTAACATTAAGACTTGATGATCTTACCTTACAATACCCACGGGGCAAGATACAAATATATGTACTGGGATCATGTTGTCCTTTAAATTTGTGGATGTATCTTATCAAAGTTATTACACGCAAAAAAACAGGATGCTATTGTAATTGCTATTCATTGCGGTTCTTATTATGTTCGATGGTCTGGATGAAATACATAAATTCGTAAAAAGGCTCTTTCTTTCAATTTTAGTGACTGCTTATTTTTCTCAACAAGCTTAATTTCAAATATACTGACTACTAGCTGAAGTGAACAGAAAATAGTTACTCGACGGTAGCATTCGTCGTATTAAACAAGAATTGTTTGGCTATCAGGTGGAAAATGTGAGCTAACATGGTATAAATATGTGTTGAGCTGCCACTTGAATTTTTATATGAAGTTAACTAGTAACATTTCCTAACGCATTTGACTTACATTTTTATTCTAACTGTGTCAATTTTGCAACTGCCGTACATTTTTGATCATGTGTCTCCCTTATTGCTCATTACATGTATTAAAATGGGAAAGGGTGGTAGATTTTATAGCATTCTCCTTAGACGTGATTTAACATCCGGGGCCATTACTTAAGTAGTAGTCATCAAAGTAAACCGCGTACACACCTAGTACTCATGTTGTTTTCTACTGTGATGTTTGTAGATGAGTGCGTGAATGCTAAGAGATGTATTTTTTTAATAAACGAAGGCATGACTCGATGCATTATCTTCTTCTAAGAGAACATTTCTTGCAAAACAAAATAACCCTGTTCTCATTATTCTTTTTTTCTTTCTTTGAAAGTACGGTATTTAAACACTACTTTTATGATAATTATTGCTTGATTAAAATCAGGCTACTCAAAATGAAACTACAATCTGTCATAAACCCGCTCTCTATCAATCAAATCACGTAATATTAGTGTTTTCATTTCAAAGCTGTTACAGTAGCACTAAGCTGCCGGGTGAATATTTAATGAAAAAAATGTCGATTTCACTTGTTCTTGCCCTCATTCCTTTACGTATGCTTTCATGTACGTCTTATTATACAAGTCGCGTTTATGCTAGCGTCGTGTCTGTTTGTTTATGCATGTCTCAGTGCATGTGTGGTGGGTTGGATAAGTTTGCTGATATGCATCAACTGTCAATATAGTTTCAAGGTTCAAGCATGACTACTCATTACAGCATGTTATTACATGGAATAGGTCACCCTTAAAGACTCAAAGTACAGTGACCTGAACGTATATAGTAGCATTTATAACAGAGTTAACTGAAAACATTCTACCAACTAACAATTCCGCACTACTTGTCAGGATTTAGAGGGAAAAGTTTGGAGTATTTACAGTCAATGTTTTTCTTTGATAAACACAGTTGGTGTCTACTATGTCTTCGATCACTTTTTCGCATGAATACACTAATTCAGGATAGACAGCTGACAAGCATTCCAGTGTGATTTTCGAAAAAGAAAAGTATGAAGATTTCACGATTATTATCAAGTTGTCTAACTTGCACAGCGCTAGAACATCATTATCCATTTACCCATTGTCTGGAGCTGCAAAGGTACTAAAAACTAATTGCTTTGAAACCAGCTGCAGCCTGTGCAATAAAATCCTGATCGCAATAGGACATCACAATCCACCTCCGAGACAAGAGCGGAGGATTTTCTCGCACGTATGGAGATGAAATACCCATTCTACATATCTTGTATTGAAGCTGAAAAGTGTTTTGATATTTGAGTGCACATAGAATATTGTACACATGGGAGTCAAGGAGGTTCATTCTAAGTCGAAGCACTGAAAAGAACTGTTATTCTCCACTGTGTATTGAAATGAAGCATGTTCTTTTCTTAATACTATGGTAACGAGGCGAAATTCGACAGTTTTGCCTTCAACAAGCAGCAGGACATTTCAATAACCCAAACTATATACATGTCCTGACATCAATGATAGAATACAAAGTCACCTGAATATTCATAAACCAGAAGAAAGGAATTGTTGTTATATTTAAAGCCCCAGCTGTAACGTTTTACTGTAAAGGTTTTATCCTTGCAATCAGTTGAATTGCCTATCTACTAATCTTGTACACTCCACTGATGCCTGTATGTAAACAGTAAAAATAAATCCTTCATTTAATTGTTGTCAAAAAATTGTTGTTCTACCAGGATTTGATTACAAGACGATAACACATGATTCAACAACATAAATAAAGAAGTCAAATAAATAAGATTAAAATGTATGAGAAAGATATTTCTAGTCATAGATTAGGCGTAAAAAAATTATGTAGTACCGATTATATTCAATTTTAAAATAGGTGGGTTAAGTTTTGTTTTTTTATTTCATTATATTTTTTTCATTTGTTCCAAATGGTCTCTGTGTTGTTTATTTCTTCCTATCAGATCTACAGCCATTACAGATTGGAAGAATAGCTTTATATTGTCTTTTTAAGTTGATGCCAGTTTACGCACCCACTATTTCCGGTGAGACCATGATGTTCGCGATTTTATTATTATTTTTCTCGAAACGTTTAAGGTCGGCGTGAAAAACTAGGTGGGGTCGGGTGACCAGAACTAAAGAACTTTCTTTATGAGTCCTTATGGGGTTTACACTATCGCTCATTATTCACAGAAGTGAATTGAATACGCTAATATATATATATATATATATATATATATATATATATATATATATATATATATATATATATATATATATATATATATATATATATATATATATATATGGAATATTTCAACAAATTTAAAGGCATGCTCAGTTTATGATGAAACTAACTCTTAACTTCTGCTTGCTTCTGTACAAAGTGTTGCAGAGAAAAACGATAAATTTAATAAATATACACATTTCGTGTCGAATGAACAATTCCTTGCATTAGGGACCTAAGCTTTTAAATGGCGAATACCTTGGGGCTGAAATCGATTTAATTCAATAGAATAGAACGACTTGATAACATACATGTATCATAGCTTGAGATGGTAGTCGGGGAAACGTTTGCTCCAATTATTGTCTGTGCCAAGGAGAGTTTGAAGAAAACAGTTAAGTTCCTTGTTGAATAAACGAGCATTTAACGAAGAAAATTTGAGGGATTCTGTAGACTTCTAAGTATTACTATATACAGCCAACTCATCCAATATATTGACTATATAATCAAAGTCACCTTGCAGAATGTAATGTATAATCGCCCTGCTGTGGCCTAGCAGTTAAATATTCTAATGGTACTAACATGTTTTTTCTGCCAAAGAAGGTTAATAGGTTCGTCTATAATGAATCATATTTTTTACAAATTAAATGTACTCTAGTCATGTTTGCATTTTGTAAAGTTATATTTAAAAATGTCACGATTTTCCACAAAACACGAATCAGACCTATTAGATAAAAAACCAATACATTTTCCAAACAAAGAAAAATGGCAGGGTTAACCTAATATGTACGTTGCTGTTTTCGTTATAGGAGATATGTTATTGATTAAAGTCACTTTACATTTACATATAATACACTTCTTTTTTATATTTACATGATTATCACATGATCTTGGAAGACGAATCATCATAATAAACATTGTAGCAGTGACGTCAAAACTTAAAAAAGGGTGGTGATGATGATGATGATGATGATGATGATGATGATGATGATGATGATGATGATGATAACGGTGGTATTAAATTGATGACGTAATGATGATTATGTCTCTTCTTTCAGAATTCACATTTGAAATATGTTTAACTCAGTTTTAATGGTGTACTGGTATTGTGAAATTTATGCATGCAGACAAATCGTCGTTTCTTCAGTGGCGTGGACAGGACTCGTAGATAAATAGTCATCCATAAAAGTAAATAAGCTCTCAGAGAGCATACACCATAGAGAAATGAAGTGTGGTATTCTTAGAATGATTTGGTTGCCAGGCATTAAGAACAGAAAGAGCCTATGCTTTAACTACTTGTTTCCAATATTTACTTCATTCTTCAATTCCAATAAAACATATGGTGCACCGGGTGTATACTGTTTTCGAAAAAAATATCAACCTTGCCACCACTTAACTAGTCCACGAGTAATTATAAAACTGTTTCTCTGACATACTGTACAATATGATCCTGCTTTGAAGTCGTCCTTATTCGCAAACACTGAATAGTGTAAGTTGAGATACATATTTTATATCAGATATTATACGGGGTCATCACGTATGGTACATTTTATGGCAATAGGAATATCACTTCCTGAATCATATTTCATATAAATGATTTACTGTGAACGTTTTAAATGGCCTCCGGTAGGCTATTGTTGTGTAGTATGCCTAGTTGCATCTATACCCTTGGGAAACACCATACCCATTTTTCTCGTTTGGCTAATATACTGAATATGAAACACTTTCTAAATTATTCCTGGCTGGTTATCGAATCTGACATTTCTGGATCTATCTACCTGTCAACATATTTACTTCTAGCAATATGGTTGAATCAACTCAAAGGAGTCGATGAGACGAATGCCCTAACTGTTCTACGTATTGTATTAAAGTGTCGATAACACATCACTAGAATCATTCGCAAATCACTTTGGGAAACCCCTTTCTTTCAAAATCGTGACTGCCTCATGGTTTACTCTCTGTGTTGTATTCCCAAGTGTCACAAAATAACTATGTTATTGGTTACTTTTAACATAATATTGAAGAGTAACGTATTGTTAAAACATTGACTGAATAACGCAAATCTTATTCCAGCTCTGCTTACCATTATGATATATACTTTGCAATGATGTTGCTCTCTAGTGCTTGATTGTTGATACCTCGTTTATGTCACATAACCATAGCAACAATGTAATAAGTGGGAATATTATGCTATAGATTGAGAATGGTGAAATGAAGTGTACACTATAATCTGATTGCTTAAAAACAGAACAAATGAGAGTTTAATCACATTAAACATACATTCACATTTAATTAAGTTGAATGTGATATCACTTTGGCATCAAAGGAATGTCAATCATACCGTAATTAGGTAGGGTCAATACATTAGATCAAGGTATTGGAATCAAAGTGGCCTCTTTCTAGCCTTACTCTCTAGCGTGATATACTTTGAGTTTTCATTTTTTTATTATATTGCTTGATTGATTTATGGCTTAACGTGCATGTTACCATGGTTATTGGATTCTGTATTCCGAAGACTGCCAAAGGGGATGTGTCATGTAATACAACATACATTGCGATCACTAATTTAAGAACTGTATACCTGTATGTAACCTAACCGAACTGAACCATGGCGTTCACTCTGAACAAGATGTTTTCGAAATAGGAGTGTATAATTTTACAACTTCCATGTTTTGTATATGTAGCGTGATTGTATTCCTTAAAGTGGCCATATGAGGATTGGGTCTTTATTTTAGGTTTTTAATTTATAAAACAATTTTATCATGGCCTACTTCCTACTTGAAAAAAACAATGTAAAACAACATAGACCAAGTCTGTGTCTGTAACTCAATACATTGCAAAATGTTAAAATATGTGTAAAATAGTTTGTCATTATCAGTGCAATAACAGACATTTTACACATTCATTAATTAATCTTTTGTAATGTATTGAGTTAGAAACAAGAACTTTGCATACGTTGTTTCACACTGATAGGGAGCCATGACAAAATTGTTTTATAAATTAAAAATATAAAAATAAATACCTAATCCTCATCCGTATGTTCACTTTAACACAAGAACGTGATAAAAACAATTTGTCATATCTAACATTATATGTTCATGTATTTTAAGCATTGCTAATTTTATAGATTGTGACAGCACTGGACAACTAACGCAGACAAAACAAATTACACAAATTCAATTGTCATTTCAAATGGATTTCGAAGAATAATGCGTGTGACATAATATTTGACGGTCAACATGCTTCATAGTGTAATTTGATGGTCAGTATATTCAGTACAGGATGATTTGTGGTCAGTATACACAGTATAGGATGATTTGGTGGTTAGTATACACAGTATAGGATGATTTGGT